>NC_133647.1:32032785-32291159 GCF_009905375.1 Apium graveolens
AAGTTTTTGATTCTAAGTGTTCCAGCTAGGCCAAGACCAGCTATCAGAGCTTCATATTCTGCCTCATTGTTTGTGGTTGGGAAGTCTAACTTCATAGCATATTCAATTAAGAACCCATCAGGGCTTTGTAAAACCAATCCTGCTCCACTGGAGTTTGTTTTTGATGCTCCATCAAAATAGAGAACCCAATATTCTTTCTCCTTATCATCCTTCTCTTTGTCCCCATTATCGACTCCCTTGTCTTGAGGTATGGTATCTTCCTGCCCCCCGACTTCTTGGTTGGGTATGGTACATTCTACCACGAAGTCAGCTAGTGCCTGGGCTTTTATTGCCATTCGTGGCTTATACTTGATATCGAACTCTCCCAGCTCTATTGCCCATTTAATCAATCTCCCACTTGCCTTGGGACTGTGAATGATATTTCTCAGGGGCTGATTTGTTAGCACCTCAATCTGATGAGCCTGAAAGTAAGGACGCAGCTTTCTCGAAGCCATTACCAAGGCTAGAGAAAATTTCTCAATAGTCGAATAATTCAACTCAGCACCATGTAGAATTTTGCTGACATAGTATACGGGTTTCTGGATTTTCAATTCCTCCTTAACCAATACAGCGCTCAAAGCACTTTCTGAAACGGCTAAGTACAAGAATTAAACTTCATTCAAAGCTGGCTTGGCCAACAACGGGGCCTGGGCCATATACTTCTTTAACTCCTCGAATGCCTTCTAGTTTTCCTCATTCCATATAAAGTCCTTAATGTTCTTTAGTGACTTGAAGAATGACAAGCACTTGTCTCCTGACTCGGAGATGAATCGTCCCAGCGCAGCAACCCTTCCTGTGAGCTTCTGAACATCCTTGACGGTTTTTGGTGGTTCCATGTCTAGGATTGCCTTTATTTTATCGGGGCCTCTATCCCTCTCTTGGAGACCATCAATCCCAAAAATTTTCCAGATCCTACTCCGAAAGCACATTTTGTAGGATTTAACATCATCTTGTGGTACCTTAGGACCTCAAAAGCTTCCCTCAAATGGGTTATATGATCAGTCTTTACTAAACTCTTGACTAACATGTCATCAACATAGACTTCAATAGTCTTACCAATAAGATCCTTAAAAATTTTATTTACCAACCTTTGATAGGTGGCTCCTGCATTCTTAAGACAAAATGCCATAACAAGATAACAATAAACACCAAAGTCAGTGATGAATGATACCTTTGGAATGTCATTCTTGTGCATCTTAATCTGAATGTATCCGCTAAATCCATCCATGAAACTCAGCATCTCATGCCCAGCTGTGGCATCAATCAAAGTATCAATCCTTGGCAACGGAAAACAGTCTTTAGGGCATGCATCATTCAGATCAGTGGAGTCTATACACATCCTCTACTTTCCATTAGCCTTCCTCACCATTACAGGGTTTGCTAACCATTCCAGAAATTGAATCTCCTCAATGAAACCAACCTCTAAGAGCTTCTCTACTTCCTATTTTATAGCCTCTTGTCTTTCCGGGGCAAAGTTTCTTTTCTTTTGTTTCACTGTCTTGCGGCTTGGATCCACGTTTAACTTGTGAGTAATCAGCTCTGGGTCTATGCCTGGCATATCAGCTGCTGACCATGCAAACATATCACTATTTTCTTGCAAAAATTTCACCAACTTCCCTCTAAGGGGCTCCTCTAATGTGGCTCCAATGAAAGTCATCCTCTCAGGATTCTCGGGGTCTAAAGGAATCAAAACCAAGTCTTCTGCTGGCTTTCCTCTCTTCTCATCATTTTCTCGGACATCCATATCTTCAATAGGAAGAACCTGCCCCCGACTCCATTTGCCCTCAAAGAGGCCACATAACAGCTTCTAGCCATTTATTGATCTCCTCTCTCTTCTCCAATCCCGTTCCGGGTGGGAAACTTCATGACTGAATGGTAGGAAGAAGGGACTGCCTTAAAGGCATGTATCCCTGTTCTTCCCATGATAGCATTATAGGTTGAAATAGCTTTTACCACCACAAAGTCCAACATCTGCGTTGCTTGCCTTGGTTCTGTACCTATGGTGGTTGGCAACTTGATTATCCCTTCTACAGGATATTCTACTCCTGTAAATCCATACATCGGCATGTCGGTTGGTGTCAACTGGGAGTTGTTATACGCCATCCTTAGAAAGGCATCATGGAGCAAGATATCCACTGAAGCACCATTATCCACAAGGACCCTCTTGACCGGGCTATTTCCTATTACCGGTGTTATGACCAGCGGGTCGTCATGAGGAAACTTCACACCCTCTAGGTCAGAATCATCAAAAGCCAATGTTACTTCTGTCCTGGCCCTCTTCGGGATTTCTCCAACGATATGCATAACCTCTCTAGTATATGCCTTTCTGGAATTTTTGGATAATCCAGCAACAGTTGGACCTCCAACGATCGTGTTTATCACAGGCCCTCGAGGTCGCGGCCCTCCATAAATTGTGTTTATAACTGGTCCTCTAGGCTGGGGGTTTCACCCCTGATCGTCTTGATCCCTCCTACAATCTTCAAAGTTCTTCCTTCCATTATTATTCCTGTCCCCTCCTTCTCCAGTGTATTTGTTCAATCTTCCTTTTCGAATGAGGAACTCAATTTCATCTTTCAGCTGCCTACACTCATCGGTGTCGTGACCAACATCTTTATGAAATCTGCAATACTTGCTCTTGTCTAGCTTGGCAGGATCAACCTTCAGGGGCTTAGGCCAATGAATATCTCGATCTTTCTCGATTTCCATCAAGATCTGGCTTCTAGGAGCATTCAGCTTAGCGTATTCGGTGAACTTTTGCCCAAGTCCTCCCTTCTTGGGGGTTGAATCAGGATTTTGCTCGGTTCTAGGATACTTGTCCTTAGCGATATACTCCAGATCAGTCTTCTGCTTCTTGCCTACAGCGGGCTCATTCCTCACTATGGTCTTTCTCATGCTTTCTTCGACTTTGATATACTTCCCTGCCCTCTCCTGGAGCTGCAACATGCTTTCAGGGGGGCATTTGGCCAAGGACATCTTAAAAAACTCATCCCTAGTTCCTTGTTGCAGTGCTATCAGGGCTACCTTATCATCAAGGTCTGGGACTTTTAAAGCCTCCTTTGTGAAATGATTAAGGTAATCTCTCAAGGATTCCTTTGTCCCCTGCACAATGCTCATATGAGATGCAGAACTTTTCTCATGAACTCTCCCACTGATGAATTGCTTAATAAAAGCCTGGCTTAATTCTTTGAACGACCCAATAGAATTTGGGGGCAAGCGACTGTACCACCTTTGAGCCATACCCGACAGGGTTTGAGGGAAGGCCCGACACTTTATAGCATCATTCACGGGCTGCAATAGCAGTGCATTAGAGAATGTTCTAACATGATTAGCGGGATCTCCCGTGCCATCATAAGCTTTGATAGTTGGCATCTTGAACTTTCTTGAGATATGGGTATTCATTATTCCTTCAGTGAAGGGCGGAGTAGGATCATCAGGATCTCCAAGGGAAAGAAGATTGCTTGGATCAGCCCTTGGGACAACAACCCTTCTCTGCACCGGACGGTCCAGGTCTATGATGGGAGGAAGATTTCTCCCTCTAGGAGGTTCTTGGGGTCTGGTAGTCTGGTACGCCTCCAAGTCGCGCCTCAGCCTTTGAATCTCAGCCTCATGAGCCTTGATCCTTTCCTACACTTCTTGGGGATTCACCCCTTGGGTGCTTCGAGGGCGTTGGCTTTCATCAACCATCGGCTCTTTGCCAGCACGCCTCCTTCTTGGGGCTACTTCATCATCCGAAGATTCGGAGTCTCTCTCAGTATAAGGACCAGAAAATTCCCGATCCTCGGGGATAGGGGCCAAACCTCGTATGTAGGGGGGCGATTGCCCTCGTGCTTCACTTCGCCCAGCATGTCCGCTTTCTCCAACCTCGGGATAAAGGTTGAATATTCATACCCGACAGGTTGAGAATTCACAAGTACATGTATTTGTTGAACTTGAGGATTCGTACCTTGAATAGCCGGTGGAATCATCCCTTATGGCTGAGGTTGAGTTGCCCCTATCTGGGCTTCCCCTTAAGTAGATGCATAAGTTGAGTGAGGGGGTATCTCCACCGTTGACGAAATTACCTGGGCTATCCCCGATGGTGTTCCTTCCTCCAGAGCTCTAATTGTTCTCCATGTTCTCACCATGGTTGTTGTTGTGCTGTCCCACAGACGGCGCCAAATGTTATGGATTAAAAACTAATATATATAATTGCTATATTTATTACTAAGGAACGTGAGCTTCGAGGCTCGATTTGACTGCTCTTGTGTTTTGCGACTCAATCTGCCTTAATAAGATGCCTACGTACCTTGCTGATTGCCAAGGATCAAGTCAAAAAAACATAGTTCTGATTTGTGGGGTGAGGCCCCTTATATAGATGTAGGAATCCTTGAATTGGACTTGGTATAGGAGACTTGGTGGTCAAGTCTCTGAATTAGGATAGACTTAGGAGTCCTAGGAAGTAGAAAGCTGATTCCTTATCCTATGAGGTTCCTTGGAGGTTAATCTACAAGGATTTACATCCCCACTAGGACTTATCTTAATAGTTGTTTTTATCCCTTATTAATTAATTACGAAATTAATTAATAATCAGGGTTTTGGGCCTTCTTTGTTCCATCAGGCCTGATCTGGTCCATCAGGCCTGATCAATGTGGTAACCTTTCTGGTCTGAATATCATACATCTTCTTATTGGGCCTAGCAGCCCACATCTTGTACAATCAATGTAATATTTAATTATACAATCATGATTTATTTATCCCTATCACCCCCATATTTCTTCTAGCTCATCCAGATAAAGGTTTATGTTTGAGAGTTCTTTGATGTCACATATGAAAAGTTGATCCTCCATATTGATTATGGGCTTCGGATAAAGATGGATTTGAATTGAGGTGGGTTAGACTTGATTCCTATGAGTTTCCTTCTTGGAGTCTTCTTTTTGACTCGTAATGGAAGATTGAGATCTGGCATAGGTAAGTTGTCCCAATCTATGGGTTCATCCTTAGGTATGATTTGTTCACCCTGGAAATTCACACCTAGATGAACCTTGAATTCAACTGGCTCCACAGTGGGCACAGTTTGTTGACTTGAGGTTGTAGATTTTATTGGCTCAGCTTTCATTTCTTCATCTTCATTGATCTTCATCTTGGCTCTAACCTTCCAGTACCTTTTTCCATATTTCTTTGGGACTTACTTTTCACTTTCAGTTGTGGGAGCAAGCTTCTCACTTTTCTGTTGAGCTTTAGCAGCCTGCTTTTTATCAGATTTTAGTCTTAGCTTCTTTTTCTTTTTGGCGACCACTCATCACACAGATGAATATTTCATGTCTGTAGATCCTTGCCATCCTTCTCTTCAGTATGGAGTCTCCAGTAGTCTTGAAGCTTTCATTTGATCTACCCAACAACTTCATTTCATCAGGTCTAGGAGGTGAATTGGTTTTGTCCATTGGGTTTTACTTGAGAGTTTTGAGGAATGATGTTTAGGCTTCAAAACCACAATGGACTGTTGTTTCTTTTTCATTGATGGTTGTCCTCTTTCACAGTTCCCTAACTTCATTTCTTTCAAAGTAATTGGCTTCAACTGTGTGGAATGCCTCACTTATTTTGCTTGATTAGAAGTTGAACCAAATACTTAAGCAATCCCATCATCAATCTGTTTCCTTTGCTCTTTTATCTTGAGCTCAGCTATTGCAAGATTCATGAGATCAATATTGTCCAAGGCTCGTGGCTTTGAGATAGTAATAGCTGGAACTATTACTTTACTGACTTGTATATGCACATCCTTCTCCCCCTTTTTGTTAGCATCAAGTAGAACAGGGTTTGAAGTTTGAGTAGCCACCAACTGTTGAAGGAGTTGAGTCTGTTTGTCTTGACCTTCCAGTATTTTGGCCACATAGTTTTCAACTCTAGACAGTCTATCATTGAGGGCTTCAACCTTTCTTGCGCAATCACTTTCCTTTCTCAACTTGAGTTTTACTTCTCTCATAAATGCTTTTGAAAGTTTGGCCTCAATCTTTTCATTCAACTCTTCTTAACCGCCTCAATCGTATTCTTCATGTCATCCATATCTTGAGTCTGTTTCAGGAGTTGAATTTTGTGCAGTTGGAGTGACTCAAGATGGGCTTCTAGTATAGCTTTGGTGATGGAATTTGTAGAGGCTTGAATGGCTGTCTGAGTTCAGTTTATTAGTTTGAACAGAGTTGAAGTGAAGTGATGATAGCTGCATTCCTTACTGAGCCTCCATTCCGAAGTTTGTGTAGAAGAACTAGTGACTTCATCTCCCCCTAAGTTGGTGCCAGCTTTATCATCAAAATCATCTTCAAACTCAGAATTAGCATGTGCTCCAAAATTTGAGTCCACATCATCATCTATAGGAGATAGAGAGGATAAAGTATCTTTAGCCCTTTCTATTGATGTTATTGTGTGTACTAGATTTAGTTCCCTTTCTGCCTCCTCATTGCCCTAAACAACCATTGTTTGATAGGCTGTGATGTGGTGAGTAAATGTCTTAGCATCTAGAGAGATAGAGTCTATAACAACTCTGTATTATTGCTGATATAGTCTTTTCCTTTAAACCTCATTGACATTCATTTACTCACTTGCATTGGCTTCCAGTCTTATCTCTCTAGTACATGCTTTTCTCTCATTATCTCTCCTTGCATCAAGGGCTCCCCTTGGCTTACTACCCTCACACCCTCACCTTCACCATCTAAGGTGGGACTCCACTCACTCTCTTTTTCTATGCTGGAAGAAATAGCATGCATATGTTCACTCTTTTCCTCTCCTTTTCCTGGGAGAAACCCAACCTCTCACTCAAATAGCTCCCTTCCCTAAATCCTAAGAATGATTGGACAACTACTAAATATCTGCACTTGTAATATATTTTGAAATATCAAGTTGTGCAGTGACATTCAACGGATGTGAAATATCCGTTGAAAGTGTAGTTGGAATTATCAACGGATGGCTTCTATGAAGCATATCCGGTGAAAGACAATCGCTAATCAACGGATGATGGATATTCATTGAGAAAGTAGAAAAAAAGGAGTAGAGGTTGAAACTATTGTTGAGTTTGTGGAGATTGATTTTAGATTTTATTGCACAGACTCTCCAATAGTTTGAGAAAGAATTGTCAACTGATCCAATAAATCATCAAGTAGATGATGATAACTTGCATGGATAGTTGGCTCCTCCATGAATTTGAGAGATGGAAAATCAGGAATTTATGTGTTTATCATATCTACATCCAGAGAATTTTTTTGGAGAACTATGTGTGTATGGTGTTTCGACTACGAGAGAATGGGGCAGTGACTCCACATTTACTGGAGCCACATCAAACTGACTTTGTGAAGGTGCAGTAACTGAGTCTTTGACTGTAGTTGGCACTGTGTGTGCACCCTGTGACTCTCCCATAGGTCATTTTCCCTACCCCTCTTGTCATGTGCTCTTGGTGGAGAGCTTGTTTTGATAGCTACATCCTTTTGGGAGGATGTAACTAGAAATGAGCTTATATCTTTATTAATCACCATAATTTATGGGAGACTGTGGTGTGGCTGGTTTGGGTGACACTTGTCTCACACACCTTATCCTTGGGGCTTCTTTGATTTTCACCCCTTCCCTCACCATGCTCACTACCCTGTACACTCCCCTCATGGGTTGTGGTTATTTTTACAGCTGGTGTCTTTTGAGAGACACTAGAGGTTGGTTTGTTAGACTTGGGTTTTGAAGATTTTGGTTTAGTGACTTGGGTAGGCTTTTGTTTTGTCACTATCACGGATCCATAGCCACAGTTGAAGCCGAAGACACTGTAGGTTGGGAAGAGATGGGAAAAGAAACATTAACCTCACTTACCTGAGGTGCCTCAATGATTGGAAGATAGTTGAGGGGAACCTCACTGTTTAGGTTGTTCCTTTTTAAATTTGCAAGAACTCTCTTCTCTCGAACCTAACAAGCAAGCTTGTTGTTTGGGTTCTCAATCAAAAGATCCTCAGAAACATGGTTAGCTATCATCATTAAAAATCTAGCATAATACCCATTCCTAGGTCTTTTCTGAATGTCTCCTAGTTTATACCTTATCTCTAACATGACATAGTTTCTAAAATTAAAATATTTATCAGTTATCAGATAGGAGCATATAGAGCATGTTAACCAAGGAAGAAGTAATGGCATCAAAATTACTATTTTTTCCAGAAAATACCTTAATGAAACCATCAAAAAGATAACTCCACTCTTTGCTATGCCCTCTCCTCTTAATACTACCTAACTAGAAGTATCTAGATAGTACCCATGGAATTGAGCATATTAACCACAACAGTGTCAGTGTGTGGAGCATTTGTGTTATATTAAGGTAGTTTAAAGCATGACTTAATAGAATCACAATTAACACAATAATTTATACCCTTAAGAGTAAAGGTAATAGTCATATTCTTGGAGTCAAACACAGCAGTTGTCAACATTTCTTCCACCACTTCACAGTATATGACTGGTGACTCGAGCATAGAGTACTTCAATTTGCAGTTGCTAATGAAGTCCATCATTTTATGGTAGTCCTCATGCGCAACACTCTTTTCGACCAGTGCTATGAAGTTGTTCTTCTCATAAACATACCCAGTTTGAGGCATAATTTTCACAACAGGTGCCATTTTTGCTAGCTTTTGAAGTTATAGAGAGAAAAGGGGTTTTCAAAACGAAGAACGTAAAATTTCCATGTAAATTTAGAGAAAGATAAAAGTGATATCTGTAACTGAAATAGGATTTTATAGTTTCCCAGAAAAAGATAATCAAATGATTAAAAAATAAAAGAAAAAATCCAATGCAAATTGCCAAAAATAACATTTTAAAAATAAAGTGAATTATAGAAATTCCAAAAATTATCAATCAACATATACATACAGGCTGTAAGTACATTTCGACGGATAAATATTAGATTCAACGGTTATGATTGTTCAATGGATATTCAATACATCATCATCCATTGAAGGATAATATGTCCAGAAATATTTTTGACTTCCAACGGATAAACCTTATCCGTTGAATTCCATCAGTATTTACCCTTGTCACTTTGTACCCTATAAGAGTCACATGCCACCATATATTGGTACAATTGACCTGTTAACATCATATACATGCAATTTGACATCCTTTAAGCACCTCTTCGTAAAATTTTTATACGAGTCAATTTTGGGCCACATTTTAGCTCTAATCAACCATGTAAGTCACTCTTCACCATATTAGAGTCACTTTGCACCCTATAAGAGTGACTTGCCACCATATATTGGTACAATTGACCTGTTAACATCATATATATGCAATTTGACGTCCTTGAACCACCTCTTGGCACCACTTTTATACGAGTCAATTTTGGGCCACATTTTGGCTCTAATCAAACATGTAAGTCACTCTTAACCATATTAGAGTCACTTTGCACCCTATAAGAGTCACTTGCCACTATATATTGGTACAATTGACTTGTTAACATCATATACATGCAAATTGACATCCTTTAACCACCTCTTCCTACCACTTTTATACGAGTCAATTTTGGGCCACATTTTTACTCTAATCAACAATGTAAGTCACTCTTCACGATATTAGAGTCACTTTGCACCCTATAAGAGTCACTTTGCACCCTATCAGAGTCACTTTCCACCATATATTGGTACAATTGACCTGTTAACATCATATACATGTTATTTGACATCCTTTAACCACCTTTTGGTACCACTTTTATACGAGTCATTTTGGGCCACATTTTGGCTCTAATCAACCATGTAAGTCACTTTTCACCATATTAGAGTCACTTTGCACCCTATAAGAGTCACTTGACACCATATATTGGTACGATTAACCTGTTTACATCATATACATGCAAATTGACATCTTTTAACCACCTCTTATGACCACTTTTATATAAGTTATTTTTGGGCCACATATTTGCTCTAATCAACAATGTAACTCACTCTTCACCATATTAGAGTAACTTTGCAACCTATAAGAGTCACTTGCCACTATATATTGGTACAATAAACCTGTTAACATCATATACATTCACTTTGACATCCTTGAACCACCTCTTGGTACCACTTTCATACGAGTCAATTTTGGGCCATATTTTAGCTCTAATCAACCATGGAAATCACTCTTCACCATATTAGAGTCACTTTGCACCCTATCAGAGACACTTGCCACCATATATTGGTTGTTAGGTCACACACACACTGTAGAGGGGGTGAATACAGTGTATAGTACACTCAAATCGAACTTTAAGAACTTAAGTAACAGAAAACAAACTTTATTGAAACAATGAACTCTGTTACAGTATGGAACTGTTACCTCTCAGTGATGAACAAATATCACGAGAGCTGCTAGGGTTACAATGAATAATCTTTTCTAATAATGATAACACTTTTAGTGTAAACCCTATGTCTGTGTTTATATACTACACAGTTACAAGATAATCGCTAATTGATATGGAATATAATTCTGCTTCCTAAAATATATCAATCAGATATCTTTTCTTCCAAGTATTCCATTCTTTACGGAATTCCTTCTTCATGCATATCTCTTCTTATGTTTATCTTGATCTTCTTTCCTTTAATCAGCTACTGTCCTTATCTGATTATCCTTCAACACTTAAGTTCTGATATCTATCTTCTGATGATTATCTCCTGATAACATAAGTACTGATATCCTTAAGTCCTGATTTCCAGTATAAGTACTGATCAACAGTTAAGTACTGATTTATCCTGTTCAAGTAAGATCTGAAAGCTAAACATAAAACATATTAGCCATGACATTATCAAATATATCTAACAATCTCCCCCAACTTGTAAATTAACATAATATACAAGTTTAACAGATATTTGATGATGTCAAAAACATTAAGTACAAATGCATGAGAATTAGACTAGATAACTACAACTTACAGTCCTTTAAAGCTTTTACCAATTTCAACTTCTGATAACAACTTCAGTCTGTATAAATATCAGTATTTAAGCAGTTGTAGATCTTCGACTTGGCTTCATCATTTTCTGATCTCTCTGATGTCAGGAGTTGTTCTGAGATAGTTCTTCAACAAACATTTCTCAGCATATCTTAGTTCATCAATCATTCTCCTTTTGACATCTTTAAGCTCTGCAGTATCTTCACCAGTTTGAAAGATTGCAGCTCTGAGATCATTGATCTTTGCTTTTCTCAACTCTTGATCTAGTCTTATGACATAAGCTTTGTCAGACTCCAGATTGAATTCAAGTCCCTTAATACCAAGATATATTCTGATCTGTGCAGTATTAGGCTTCATATCAACAATATCACCATTGTGATCTCTGTACTTTGGAACATATATGCTGTCAGACTTAACAGAATAAAGCCTTTTCTGTCTCTGAATCTGTTCTTTTAAGTAGTTTGCAGCAGTCTCTGTTATTCTGTCATCCACTTGAAGTAAGAAAAGTACATGCTCCAATTCTTCAAAATACTTCAATGGAATGGCATTTTGTCTTATATGATAAACCCTACCATCTGTCATGAAATACAACATGATGTATTCTTTCAAGTAGGTATGGTAAACCATCTGTACAGATTCCAGTTGATTCAATCTCTCAGGAGTTGCTCCAATACCTGGTTCACTCAAGGAAGTTGGATCATTGGTAGTGTTGTGTACTCTTCTTTCATCAGCACTTCCCAATCCAGTTTTATCTCTAGCTTCCTTTCCAGTAACTACTCTTGCTTCAAAACCACTTGCAGTAGTCTTCAAAGATTGAGTCTGTTTTGCTTTAGTGAATCCTGGTAAGAGTGTCTTTGATCTATTTTCTGATATCAAGTTAACTTGAGCTCTGTCAGAGGTTACTTGCTTCTTCTGAATATCAGAACTTACAATTTCTTGACTCTGAACAACTTGAGCCATGTCAGAGGTTGTTTTAAGAACTTTTCTTGAAGTCAGAGCAAGATCATCCTTTTCATCAGTAATTTCTTCTTCCTCAGGAGGTACATAAACCTTGATAGGTTCACCAACCTTTTCTTTACCCTTGGATCTTGGATCTATCTGTGGTTGTGATCTAGCCAACGTTGCTTCAGTATGTGTCCTTTCTTTGATCACAATGCCTTTGAGTTTTGGAAGTGAATTTTTACCAGAAGCTTCAGATTTAGATGTGACTTTCTCTGATTTAAGTCTAGCTTCTTCTTCCTTTAAACTTTCCAAGTCCATTCCTGGATTTTCTTGAAGAAATAACTGTCTTGACATTTCCTCATCAAGATCTAGAAGTTCATCAGAACTTATCCTTTTACCAGCAGCAGAACTTATTCTTTTCCCAGTATCAGAACTTGTCCTGTGACTAGCTTGTCTTGATGTAAACCTTCTACCTTGACTATGACCGCTACCCATTCCAGAGTATCCTTGATCATCATTTCCATCATCCTTTCCTTGCAGTGTCTTGTTAGTGTTGCATTTGGACTTAATTACCTTCTCCCCCTTTTTGGCATCAGCAGGTAGTAAAAGAGAGATAAGTAATTCCACTGAGGATTGGATTTCAGTAAGTTGCGATTGCTGAGAAGCTTGATTTGTCAGAATTTCATCAATCTGAGCTTGTTGTTTCTCTTGAGTTTTCTCAATATAAGCAATCCTGTCAATGGTAGGTTGAAAGAACTTTTTCTTATCAATTTTCCAAACTTGTTCTTGTTTGATAAAGTTCTCCTGAATCTTGTGTAGCTCTACATGAGTAGTTGAATGAAGACCTTGTAGATGTTTAGTACTCAATGCAGTGACTCTAAGCTGGGTTTTTAAATCATCAGAATTTAACATTTCATCAGCTTTAGTCAAGTGCTCAGAAAGATGTATTGCAGTTGGAACACATGAAACTGAGTTCCATTCCTTAGTCCACTCCTGACCTGCAGGAGTTTCACTCCAAGGTACTGGTGCAGCCCCGGTAACAAACTTCTGTACCAGTTCAGACTTAGGAAGAGTCTGTTGAGGAGTATGTCCTGAAGGACCTGCTTCATCAGCATCTACAGTTGGAGCAGCATCACCAGTATCTCCAGCATTTGCAGCATCAGAACTTAAAGAATCAGTATCTTCTGATAAGACAACAGTGTGAGTAGCAATGGAGGCTTCAACATCCTCTAATTGCTGATCTGATACTAAGTTCTGATCAACAGCCATATCCTGATGCTCACCTAAAGTCTGATCATCAGCATCTTGATGCAGAGAAGGTGTTCTTGATAACTCTGGAGTTTGAACTGCATCAGTAACATGTGTTGTGGAAGGATTATTTGCTGTTGGAGCTTCTAAGAGAAATACTTCAGACACAACCAAGTGTTGAACATCAATATCAGCACTTGTGCCTGGATCAACAAGGGACACAGATGGTGAGTTAGCCTTGTCAGATGCAGCTTCCTGAGATGGAGTTGATGGAGAAGAAGTGACTGGAGCAAATTTCTTGTCTTGTGAGATCAGAGATTCCTGATCCCCTTTCTTAGCTGCTTCCTCTTCATCATCTGAAACTGGCCTTTGTGCCCTCTGTTTCTTGTACTTCCTTGTTGATTTGGATTCCTTGGGAGTTTCAGGAACTGTCAATCGTCTAAGCCTCTTAAGAAGCCTAGAACCCCCAATTTCAGAATCCTTCTGAGAAATCTCTTTCTCAGCTTCAGAAACAACAGGTTCTCTAGAAGAAACCTGTTCCTCAGAATTAGATTCATCTCTCAATGCAATCCTCCTTCTCTTTTGAGATGTTTGAGGAACATTCTTTGTCCTCTTTGGCTTGGAAGATGAAGGCTTCACAGTAGGTGCTGAAGATGAAGGTTGAGCAGTCTGTGAAGTGGAGAGATAGGATTTGAGATATGTTCTGAGGGTAGGTTGAGTAGAATGAGAGGTAGGTACTGAGGTTGATGGATTTTGGGTGTTTGGAGTTGGTTGGACATCAGAGTAAACAGATCTATAAGTATCAGGATCAGCATTTACCAGGATATGTTTTACAGACTTAGGAATCTGTAATGGTCTAACCACTTTTTCTTATTATCAGCATTTACCAGGTCATTAAAGTATCGTTTTGCAACCTTAAAAGGTGGGGTTTGAGTGCTGACTAAAAGAGGTTCATCAGTACAGTAAGTGTAAATAAGTTGACAGAATCTAGCAAAATAAACAACATCTCGATCCTCTATCATCCTATCCCCAATAAAACCAATTATTCCAGTTGCAAAATCAAAATGAGTTTGATGAATAATAGCATACCCTATGTGCTGACTCAGAATCGGGATAACATCAAAATTTGAACATTTGTTCCCAAAACCTCAGAACTTGTTGGCTTGAAAAGAATTCAGGCTGTGTTAATGCATACCCAACCTCACTATGTGCAAGAAGATCTTGCACAAAGTGCAATTCAGATGGAGCTTCAGTGTGATCAAGAACTGCAGCATAGTTGATGGGGACAAACTTAGCTCCATCAATGATTAAATCCTTTGGTGCCATGTAAAAAAAAATGAGATTCAAGTATGCCTGTTAGGTGTTTGAGATAATGTCTGTATGAAAAACCAATGTGAGAAATAAAGAGAAAGAGAGTAAAAGTAAGGAGAGAGATAAAATATAAAGAAAATAAAAGATTAAAGAAATCTTCTCTCTGTTGTACTTATACTCTGAACAAAAATGTTACCGTTGGACACCTGTCAGACATGCAGTAATAACGGACAGTTACTGGGCTCGAGAAAACAAGAATCATTACTTACCCATTTGCCTAGTTTCAAGGAAAAAACCGTTCCATTTATCAAGAGAAACAGTTTTAATTCAAAATTTAAACCGTTATCACTGATTGAATTATTTTTCACTGCATCATTGATATTCTGAAAATACATCACATGAAAATGACCAAGATAAATTAGATGAGTAAGTGCTGAAAATGAATCAGAACTTAATATAAAACAAAATTTATATGGTCATCAGAATATCAATTAGGATTTATCAACACAAGATAAAATAACTCAGAGACAAAATCTTGAAGTAAAAATAACTTTCATTAATATATCAAGACAATACATTTATGAAATGGAAATTACATCAATACTTATACAAGATTTTCCCTAAGCTTCTAAACCTAACATCAACAGCCTTAGTCCTAGCTAAGAAGTCTGACAAAGCTGATGATGAAGAAAAACAGGAAGAAGACGAGATTAAGTCATCTTCTTCTTCCTACTCTCGATAAACAGAATGGCGAGTCGGATGATTCGCTCTTGCTGGCGGAGAGCTTCCAGCCTTTCCTCCTCCAATCGCTCCAGATGGCGATGGTAGTCCATATAGAAGAACAGAAGGTGTGTCAGTACCTCCTGTGGTATAGAGTCCCATATCTCCTCAGGAATGGCTGTGACATGCCATTCCTGCTGCCACTCGGCACAGCTTAGCTCCATATTGAAGTTTTGGTAGTTCAAAAACATGTTGTATCTGACCATTGTGTTTTTGAAAGAAGAAGTATGAAGATAAGTGTGTGAGAAGAATTTGATGGAAAGACTGATGTGAAGTGGCTGCTTATATAGGCAAGAGAATGCCAGGAGACACAAAGAAATTGAATGCTGACAGGTAGAATTAATTCTACCTCGTCTCCCTAGACTTTGAAAAAGAATAACATTCATTGGAAAGAGGAATCATGGTTTAAAACGCACAATAAACAAGAAACAGTGGTCTGTTCAAGGACGAATACCATTAATCCTAATAATAGTGACTATTAATCTTCCACTTCAACATATTCTAGTTCGAACTGAGACTGTTACCAAATTGTATTCACAGATAAGCCAAGTAAAGGATTAGACTGAGAAATCAGAACTTAGACCTATACCAGAACTTAACAGTCATCTAAAACATAATTTCTTAACTCGAAAAAGGAATGCCCATCTTAGTAAATCCTCATACAAGTTCTGAGTTATAGACTTCATAACTTAATCATCAGAACGTGTAACTAGAACTTGTCCTCAGAATTTGTGCAAAAATGACATAATGACTGTTTATCTAAAATAACATAGACCACCACTGAAATTTTCATCATTCAGATGGAGTGATTAGTGTGTGCATTAAGCTAAATAACAGACAAAGAGTAAAGTCTGATTCACTTCAGTACATCTTAGAAATAAGGCATAACTAAAATTTTGCTAAAGAGCTGTCATTGTCCTGAAACCTACTGATGAATGAGTTCATGCTTGAGTCCACCTCAACTGTTTTGTGCTAATTTTATGCATCTTTTGAAATTCTATTTTACAGTGGCTTCTCAGTGTAAGTGAGTCACGACTGTTTATCAGAATTTATGCTATTATCAGAGTATTTCTCCAGTAATCATAGAGTGTGAAAAGTCACCAAGAAAATATTTTGATTTTCTAATGCATATCTACTTAATACCAGCAATGCACTTGGGTCGTCCCTTTCATATTTTTACTCTAGATCTCAAAGGAGTACCTGATTTTATTCTTTGATCTTTTTGTTTTTTTTTTCTTTTGATAAGTGAGGTTTATCAGCACTTAGTACAGTCAGCAGTTTTAATAGTATCAGAACTTAACAGATGAGTAGCATTATTCTAATTTGTGACTTACTAATAAGATATACAAAGTAAACTTAACTAAGCTCAATTATCAGAATTTGCTAGTGTCATAGGGTTTCCACTGAAATAATTACTTCTTACATGGAATCATTTGTTTATTGAAGACTACTAGGTCAGTATCTAGCACAGTTATCCTCAAAGGATAGAATAGGTACTTGAACAGACATATCACTTATCAGAGTTTAGAAACATATATCAGACAACAGTCAGTACTTAAAGGCATTTATCAATTAAGCACAGAATACACAATGAGATTAATTCTGTAAATACTGAGCATAAAGTCTGATAACACAGAACAAGACTAAGCAGATTTAGAGAAAGAACCTGAAACCATTCCAAGTTCATTTACCAATCTTGTAAAAGTAGCTTCACACAGTGGTTTTGTGAAGATATCTGCTAGTTGTTGATCTGTGGGAACAAAATGCAATTCCACTGTACCTTCATCCACATGTTCCCTGATGAAGTGGTACCTGATGCTGATGTGCTTTGTCATTGAGTGTTGAACTGGATTACCTATCATAGCAATAGCACTTTGATTATCACAGTACAGTAAAACCTCTATAAATTAATATAGTTGGGACCGGAGAATTCTATTAATTTTGAGAGGTATTAATTAATCAATAAATTAATAATTATTAATTTATAGAGAATTTTCGGTAGCAAACAAAATTAACTTTTGATTAAATTTTTATTCACATAAATTTAAATAAAATGAATTGTATAATTTATATTTTATACTTAATTCAATTAATTCAATGTATATGAATTTAGAAAGTCAATGTAATGTACAATATATTAGATTCAAAGTCCATGTAGTGTATAAGTTAAATTCATTATATTTTACATAGAAAATATTCAATGTATATTAGGAAAATTCAAAGTACATGAATTAATTTAATTCATTGTATTTTACATAGAAAGTATTCAATGTATGTGTAGTCATAAAATATATTATATATACTGTATATACTAGATTGGGGGAAAAATTATACAAACAAAACAATGACTTCTCATCTAAAAGGTGTCACAAAATCAACAATGACGGATGAAGCAAGAAAAGCATTATGTGAGTATAGAAGAGATTGCAAACACCATCCTTGAAAATAGTGTTAAAGATGATCTTGAAGACGATACAACACCGTTGGAGCCGGTTACACGTAAAGAAGCACTCAAGGCATAAAAAATGCTTAATAACTTTTTGATGCAACATGAAAGCACCACACCCGAGCTTTTGGATGCAATAAGGAAGATTAGGGATGAGCTTCATGTTGATTTAAATTATATGAAAAAGCAAACTAAAATTGAATCATATTTTACAAAGATGTAATAGCTATATTTTTATGAATATAAGGGAATTATTAATTTATAGTTTTATTGGGACCATATTTTTATACAGGGTTTTCAAAAAAATTATTATCTTATTATCTTATCGAAATTGATCATTTTTTAAACTGGCCCAAGTCGGGACCGGACAAAATTATTAATTTAGAGAGATTATTAATTAATCGAGTATTAATTTACAGAGGTTTTACTGTAAATAGGGATTTTGAAATATGTTAACCCATAATCCAGTAACTGATTCTTCATCCAAAGAATCTGTGCACAACAACTTCCTGCAGCAATATACTCTGCTTCTGCAGTTGATGTGGAAATTGACTTTTGTTTCTTGCTGTACCAAGAAACCAATCTGCCTCCAAGAAATTGGCAGCTTCCACTTGTGCTTTTCCTGTCAATTTTGCAACCTACAAAATCTGCATCTGAGTAACCTATTAATTTAAAATCTGATTCTCTAGGATACCATAATCCCAGAGCAGCTGTTCCTTTAAGATACTTAAAGATTCTTTTTACAGCTGTTAAGTGAGGTTCTCTTGGATCTGCTTGAAATCTTGCACAAAGACAGGTAGCATACATGATATCAGGTCTACTAGCAGTTAGATAGAGTAGAGAGCTAATCATACCTCTGTAGTCAGTAATATCTACTGATTTACCGGTATCCTTATCCAGTTTTGTCGCAGTGGCCATTGGAGTGGATGCACTTGAACAATCTTGCGTTCCAAATTTCTTCAGCAAGTTTCTGGTGTACTTGGTTTGACAAATAAAAGTGCCTTCCTCATTCTGCTTGACTTGAAGGCCCAGAAAATGGCTAAGTTCCCTCATCATACTCATCTGATATCTTGACTGCATTAGCTTGGCAAACTTTTTGCAAAGTTTGTCATTTGTAGATCCAAAAATGATATCATCAACATAAATCTGGACCAGAAGTAAGTCCTTTCCATGGTTGAGGTAGAACAGTGTTTTGTCTATTGTCCCTCTGTTGAATCCACTTTCCAGAAGAAACTGAGCTAAAGTCTCATACCATGCTCTAGGAGCTTGCTTAAGTCCATAAAGTGCTTTATCAAGCCTGTAGACATAATCTGGATGTTTGGTATCTACAAAACCTGGAGGTTGTTCAACATATACCTCCTCCTCCAATTCTCCATTGAGAAAAGCACTTTTCACATCCATTTGAAAGATAGTAAACTTTTTGTGAGCAGCATAAGCCAAGAATATCCTTATGGCTTCTAACCTAGCAACTGGTGCAAATGTTTCATCATAATCAATTCCATCCTGTTGAGAATATCCTTTTGCAACCAGCCTTGCCTTATTCCTTGTAATTATGCCATCACCGTCAGTTTTGTTTCTGAATACCCACTTTGTACCAACAACAGATCTATTCTTTGGTCTTGGCACTAGGGTCCAGACTTTGTTTCTTTCAAATTCATTCAACTCTTCCTGCATTGCTTGCACCCAATCAGCATCTTGAAGAGCTTCTTCCACTTTCTTTGGCTCAGTCTGAGAGAGAAAAGAATTGTAAAGACATTCATTTGAAGTACCTGTTCTAGTTCTGACACCTGCATCAGGATTTCCAATTATCAAATTAGGTGTATGTGATTTTGTCCACTTCCTTGCAGATGGAAGGTTTTCTCTAGAACTGGATGCTCCCCCATGATCCATGCTATTTTCATTTTCATTTTCTGATGCTCCCCCTGAAACTATGCTCTCTGAGTTGGATTCTTCAGTATTTAGATTTTCAGCACTATCAGAACTTGGCTTATCAGAACTTGACGAATCAGAACTTGAAGAGCCAGATGCATGTTCTGATGTTTCTTGAGATGTGGTAGGATCTTGAGTATGCTCCCCCTGCATAGGTGCATCTTCCTTTGATGTAGTCTCCACAGTTTCAATAACATCAGAGTTTAATCCATCAGAGTTTACAGTATCAGGACTTAGACTGTTAGGATTTTCTGTATCAGAATTTGAGTCTTCATTTTCAAATCTCAGCTGATCATGGTCAATGAAATCTTCAAGACCAGTAATCTTTTTGTCATCAAAAGAGACATTGATAGATTCCATGACCACTTTTGTTCTCAAATTATAGACTCTGAAGGCTTTTGTGGAAAGTGGATATCCAACAAAGATTCCTTCATCAGCTTTTAGATCAAACTTTGATAGCTGTTCAGGATGAGTCTTGAGAACAAAACACTTGCATCCAAATACATGAAAATATTTCAGATTTGGCTTCTTTTTTTTCACCATCTCATATGGTGTTTTTCCATGCTTGTTAATGAGTGTTGCATTTTGAGTAGAACAAGCAGTCTGCACAGCTTCAGCCCAGAAATAGGTTAGAAGCTTTGCTTCTTCAAGCATTGTACCTGCAGCTTCAATGAGAGTTCTATTCTTCCTTTCAACAACTCCATTTTGCTGTGGAGTTCCAGGAGCAGAAAATTCCTGCTTTATTCCATGGTTTTTGCAGAACTCTTCCATTATCAAATTCTTGAACTCAGTGCCATTATCACTCCTTAAAAATTTCACAGAATCTTTGACCATTTTATCCAGATGTTTGATATGATCAATCAAGGTTGATGCAGTGTCACTTTTTATATGCAAGAAATACACCCATGTGTATCTGGTGAACTCATCCACTATGACCAACGCATACTTCTTCTTTGCAATAGACATGACATTTACTGGACCAAATAGATCAACATGTATTAGATGATAAGGCTCAAGAATTGATGATTCAGTCTTGCTCTTGAATGAAGATTTTCTTTGTTTGGCTTTCTAACATGAATCACAAAGACCATCAGGAGCAAATACTGTGTTTGGCAATCCTCTCACAAGATCTTTCTTGACCAGTTCATTTATATTGTTGAAATTTAAATGAGAGAGTTTCTTATGCCAATTCCAGCTTTCTTCAATTGATGCTCTACTCATCAGACAGATTGCAGAACCATCAGTACTTGTTGAAAGCTTAGCTTCACAAAAGTTACCACGCCTGTATCCTTTCAGAACAACTTTGCCTTTAGATTTACTCACAATTTCACAGTGTTCTTCAAAGAAATCAACATGATAACCTCTGTCACATATTTGACTTATACTCAGTAGGTTGTGTTTAAGTCCTGAGACTAGAGCTACTTGTTTAATTATGACATTTCCAAGATTGATATTTCCATATCCCAATGTTTTTCCAATGTTGCCATCTCCATAAGAAACACTTGGGCCAGCTTTCTCCACAAAGTCTGATAGCAGGGCCTTATTTCCAGTCATATGTCCTGAACATCCACTGTCCAGAACTAGAATATTTTTCCTGTTGCCCTGCAATCACAAAGACCACTAATTATTGATTTTAAGGACCCAGACTTGCTTGGATCCTTTGGCCTTATTAAGTTTGTTAACATTTGCAGCGGATTTAGCATCAGAGTTTATGTTAACATTTTTCTTATCAGAACTTACACTATCAGACTTTGAATCAGAATTTACACTAGAAGGAACAATGGAAACTTTCTTCAAAGAAGGTTTTATTTGATAATAATCATAGTACAAACTATGATATTCCTTAGAAGTATAAATGGAATGCCATAAACTACCACAACGAAAACAAGGATTTTGTGGTTTGTATCTAACAGACTGACTCTTAACTCCTGATTTTGAAGGTAAGGAGTTAATATTCTTATTCTTCCTGCAAAAAGAAGCCAGATGGTTAGAACTTCCACAGTTATGACATGTTTTCCTAGGAGCATCAGGAATAGGTTTATAATCATTGCTTTTATTCACACCTTCCTTTCCATTCCTATTTTTCCTAGGTGATTTTACCTTGTTTGCATTCTTGACATCTTTCAGCTTATGCTTAAGCTGCTTCTTTGTCATTAAGCCTATGTTCACTTCAGCTGTCTTTTCCTGTTTTAGTTTGTCAGAAGTTGATTCCTTTGTAACTTCTGATTTTTTATTTTCAGACTTTACAGTTACAAACTTAACAGGTTTTAACTTTGGCTTTTGCTTATCAACAGACTTAATTTCTTCAGTTCCTTTATCTTTCTTATCTTCTCCATAACCTAAGCCCTCTTTCCAGTTTCCACTACTTAGCAAATTTTGAGTTGTTTTGCCAGAGTTAGTCCAAGTCCTGATAATCTCTCTTTCCTTTTCTAACTCAGTTTTTAGAGATTCATTTAATTTTAGCACTTCATTCCTAACATAAAAAGCATCATCTCTATCCTTCTGAGTTTGATGGAACATGACTAACTCTTTTTCTAAGAAATCATTTCTTTTCTTAAATGCAAGATTTTCAAAAGTTAATCTTTCACATGTTAAAGTTTGATCTCTATAACTAACAAACATGGTTTTAAGATATCTTCTCAACTCATTAATATCATCAGTATGAAAAGCGTAAGTAGTCTGAGGTACCTTTGTTTCAGCAGCTTCAGAACTGCTCTCAGCACTTTCTTTATCAGCATTTTCCATCAATGCATAGTTTTCCTCACTTTCAGAGTCTGAGGTGTCTGTCCAGCTTTTCTGCTTTGTGACAAGAGCCTTGCCTTTGTCACCCTTTACCTTCTTGCAGTCAGGAGATATGTGGCCTTTCTCACCACAGTTATAGCATTTAACATTTGTGTAATCTCCTCTGTCAGACTTTCCTCCTCTGCCTACAGATCTTCTGAAATTCTTTTTATCAGAACTTATGCCTTTCCTGGAAAACTTCTTTCCCTTCCTGAACTTCCTGTATGCAATCTTTGTGATTCCTTTCACCATAAGAGCATACAGCTTCATCATCTCCTCATCAACATCAGTCTCAGGCAAGCTTTCAGAATCTGAGTCATCATCACTCTCAGAACTTGATGACTCAGTATCAGACTTTATGAAAAGAGCTTTACCCTTGTCTTTCTTTGAGGAAGCTGCTTTGGGGAATTCTTCTTCAGCCTTAAGAGCAACTGTCCTTGACTTTCCTCCTTTCCTCTTGCTTCTTTGTTCCATCTCCAGCTCATGAGTCTTGAGCATTCCATAGATTTCGTTAAGAGTTGTTTCATCAAGATTGTAGTTGTCTCTTATTGTCGTTGCCTTCAAATCCCAGCATTCAGGAAGAGCTAACAGGAACTTAAGGTTTGAATCTTCAAGATAATACTCTTTATCAACCAATGACAAATCATTCAAAAGTTTGACAAATCTATCATATAAATCATTCAATGACTCATTAGTCTTTGAGTCAAAGTGTTCATACTCTTGAGTGAGTATTGTCTTCCTGTTCTTCTTAATTGTGTCAGTTCCCTGACACCTTGTTTCCAGAGCATCCCATATCTCCTTAGCAGTCTTGCAGTTGATTACCCTGTTTGACATTAAATTATCAATGGCGCTATGCAGTAAGTGTCGTACCTTAGCATCCTTAGCAATTGATGCTATGTCTTCAGCAGTATAATCACTCTTCTCTTTTGGTACGGTCTTTGCTGCTTCACCTGCAACTGCAACAGCAAGCTTGGTTGGTTTGTGAGGGCCTTCCTTGATTCTATCAAGGTATTCTGGATCTGCTGCTTCCAGGAACATGGTCATCCTTACCTTCCATATGGGATATTCAGATGGTCTCAGTATGGGAACTCTGATGGTCTCATACCGACTCTGAATTTGTGTCTTTGGTGATTCCTCAGTTTTGGTAGGCTTAGTTGGAGTTTCTGTGTCCGACATGATTGTGTTTGGATCTTTAACTGTATGTATGTTAACAGATAGGTTCTGATACCAATTGTTAGGTCATACACACACTGTAGAGGGGGTGAATACAATGTATAGTACACTCAAATCAAACTTTAAGAACTTAAGTAACAGAAAACAAACTTTATTGAAACAATAAACTCTGTTACAGTATGGAACTGTTACCTCGCAGTGATGAACAAAAATCACGAGAGCTGCTAGGGTTACAATGAATAATCTCTTCTAATAATGATAACACTTATAGTGTAAACCCTATGTCTGTGTTTATATACTACACAGTTACAAGATAATCGCTAATTGATATGGAATATAATTCTGCTTCCTAAAATATATCAATCAGATATCTTTTCTTCCAAGTATTCCATTCTTTACGGAATTCCTTCTTCATGCATATCTCTTCTTATGTTTATCTTGATCTTCTTTCCTTTAATCAGCTACTGTCCTTATCTAATTATCCTTCAGCACTTAAGTTCTGATATCTATCTTCTGATGATTATCTCTTGATAACATACATACTGATATCCTTAAGTCCTGACTTCCAGTATAAGTACTGATCAACAGTTAAGTACTGATTTATCCTGTTCAAGTAAGATCTGAATGCTAAACATAAAACATATTAGCCATGACATTATCAAATATATCTAACAGTTACTATTCATTAAATGTTTTAGAAGGTCTCAAAAATTCAAGTTATTATATTACTATTCATAAAGGTCTTTTACCGATGTCAAAAATTTGGGTTCTTACAGTCTTCCCCCTTAAAAGGATTCCATCCCGGAATCAGTTCAGAAACAGGTAGGGATATGCTTCTCGCATGACAACCTCGAAGTTCTCATGTTGACCTTGCAGTATTTGATCTTTTTATAAAATTTCCAATCACCCATCCAATATATATTCAGATACTCGTCCTTGTAGTCTTATGACCTCTACACGTTACTCGACATACGCTAAGTCTGGCTACGAGTTTATTAGCTCATTTTCAATCATATGTTTGGTTTTGACGGTTAAATTTCCTAACCTTGATTTATGGTACTCGTTATAAACTTGGTGACCGTTCGACGATGGTGCTAATTTATAAGTCAACTTTCTTAATCCTTTAATTCTTCAACTGGTCCAATAAATCTTGGGTTCAATATTTCTTTCCCTTTCGAATATCATCACTCCCTCCTCGGGAGGTACTTTCAACAATACTTGGTTCGCTACTTCGTACTTTCCGTCTTTATAGTCCTGGTCCGCATATCTCTATTGTTCGTCCTGGGCTGCCAGTAGCCGGGTTCTGATAAGTTCTAGGAATTCCTTTGGTCTGTTGACTCAACGATGGTCCAAGTATCTCCCGCTTACCAGCTCCTTCCCAATCCTAAGGAACGATTCTTTCTTCCGTACATGTTGATAGCCGTTCCAATGCCCGCACGATAACTCGTTATTATCGGTGATTCGATTAACGTCAACTGGTCACTTCATCTCCCTTAAAATTGATAATATGAACAATTAGCACATCTTCTAGTATTTGGAATCATCCTTCTACTTATTTATTTCTCCTATATCGCTCCTACTAGTGCTAGAGTTTCATTCCTTAATATTTTCCCATTTTGGCGCAGCCTCTCCGTTGATTAAGTCATGTAAGAAGTTCTCGTTGCATTTCTACACGCTCGTCTCCTGCTACACACTTAGCACTAGATTTAACATTTCTTCCCGTAGTAACGTAATGCACATCCTCGTCCTGTTGCCATCTTGAAGGAAGCACCATTTCATACGCAATTGATTGACACGTTTTAGGATCGTGGAACGTTCAGCTTCCGTCATCGGTCGGACTTTAATCATTCCCTGTATAATTTCTATAGTACTACGATACATTCTAGGTCATACTTGTTATTCTCACTAGCGCCTTAGACGTATTCACGTTTATTGGTATCTGCTACTAGTGGCCTTTGTAGGGCGTTTACGATCTTCTTTGCCTTCTATTAGCTCGGACAATGACATCCTTCATTCTTTCATGCTGTCCTTCGTAAGGGATATCGGCGACTATTTTTCATGTGCTAGCATGGTATGTACATTTACAAGAATTATTTGTCAACAATAGGCGATTCCTCAAACCGTTCCAAATAAAAGGTAAGCCGCTAGACGTATCTTTAATGATCAGGATAGTCCTCTCGTTCTACTTGTCAATTTGAGAACTCTAAGTCATTCCTCCGTCCGTCCTTTTTCACAAAATATCTTGGGAAATAGTCCCGTTAATTAAATCTTGGGTCCTTGCGTGGTGCAGTCATCACAGGTTCTCTCGGTCCCAATTATCTCTTCCGCATTCATAATAATTTTGTAGAGTGGACATCTATCGTTTGCATACTAAAGTAAGCGGTCTTATTTAATCTATCACTCAAAATCCTCAAATAGCACGACGGCTAACTTGGTTCTTGATAATTCTCCTTCAAAATTTATTATAATTAACTCTTACTCCTATTTGGGTCATCTACAAGTCGAAATTGCCAAAATTTTAACCCTCGCCTTTCCGTTTTCATTTTCAACCATGTCGAATACTTACTTACCTACTCAATGACATCTCTTTTCGTATTCTGTTATGACCAATATATGTTTACATTTTTAGGCATCTTTAAGTCTTTTTGTTAAGTAATAAAGCATTCTTTTCATGCGATCCTTCTCATCAGTTATTCTGAGATTTGTCATCCTCAATATATCTTTTCCTACTTAAAGTGTCGGCCACCACATTGGCCTTTCCTTGATGATAATAGATTTCTCAAGCATGACCTTTGATCAATTTGACTATAGCCTATATCTCGTGTTCAGTGTAAAAAAAAATCCAAAATTTTCTCATAAGTAAACTCCTTGTCCCTTTCAGTCTGAACCTTATCGCAATTATTCTAGATTATTATTAGAAAGCCTTATGTCACGGTTCTTAAGCTGCGTAGACATATCATTAGACTTCACGCAACATCCTATTTTAATCGTCGAGTAATTCTAGTACGAGATTGCTACTAACCTTGCCTTCAATTCTTGAAAATCTTATTCCTCAAATTCATACATGCTTGGTTTTTCCCAAATTTATTAGCACATTTCCCGATAATGTTTCATAGAAGTGTACTTCACTAATCAAGTTGTATCCCTATTTTCGTTCTTCTATAACCATATTAATGATACTTATGATAATAACTAAACATGGTATTCCCTTTTTAAAATAACTTACTCATCACGATGCTCCAATTGCACCATCATAGCACTGAGCTTTCAGTCTCATATTACAACACTCGGTTCTCAACTATACCTCATCTTTATTGGGAAGGCAATTAGCCTTGGAAAAATGATTTTCACAATATCGATGAAATTTAGACAATCTTAACAAGATTTCAAACTCTAACATCTAAACAAATAATGAGGTCTGAATAAAAGAGTCACAACACTCATAAGATTTATAACTTGGAAGGAAGAATATAACAAGGATTATCCTTCCATGTCCTTAGAATTCTAATTTTGTGATATTATGGAGAATATCCATTGAAAGCAATGATTGCTGAATAATAACATCATACGAATGATACTTGTAAGATTTTCCCATTAAAAGAATACTTTTCTTTTTGAATAATGAAAGAAATATCGAATAACATCCTCAACCAATGGTTAACCATTGAGGTCTCAAAGAGGTGCTATTTTGAAAGAAGAAATTTTATCCAATGATTAATAAATAAGGAAGTATATTGTTCTTCAATCACTTTATGATTTTAATTGAAATTTATATAAATGAAAGAATAAAATATTTCATGAACAAAATATTTCATAAAATTGAATATGAATTCTCGTTTGAGTGGGCGACCTAGTTAGGTCTCAATTAAATCAATCTTTGAAAATTTCATCAATAATTAAATTTTTGCATATATAATGCAATCTGTAAAAAAAAATTGATTGGAAGTGGATCTTAACAAGATAATAACTAGTCCATATCAAGCAATATTATAAACCGACTACGAAAATGGTCAGCTTAATTGGTTTGGCCCATAGCAACTAGCTAGAACGATTAGCTAGGCTTTCATCGTATTAATTAAAATTTCGACTAGTTAGTACATTAACTCGTCATTCATGAGAATATATACAACTAAGCATATCTCAGTTTGTTTGAAAAAATCTCAACATCGTAACCACTGAAGAAATTTGTGGCTACCCGGATGACGATTTTGAAATAAAGAGTTTTCAATTTTTGGGCCGAGAAAGATAATTATAAATCTGAATCGTGTGGTCTTGGCATCGGAACAATCGATAGCCTCTTATCAAATATTTCTTGCCAAATAAAAGGGTACACTCAGAGGTGTCCTCGTTCACATACTTTGTCAGATTCTCAAATAGAGTTGAATTTAGAATACCAATACCAAATTGACACCCTTACTATGATTTCAAAGTTCAATATATAACTTCATCACGATTAAAAGAAAAGGATTCCTGAGGAATATATGGATATTAGATCATCCATGTTTTTAACAATTTGTTAGATATTTACAATCTCGACTGAGAAGAGTAAGTATGAAAGAAGAATCAAATGAAGATACTCATTATGAATATTCATCGATGAATTTGAGGGAAAATTTATAAAAAAATAAAAATAAAAAATCTCTTGGATAATTGAAATGAAGTGTAAATATCTCTGAGTTGAACAAGAAGATCATAATCTATGAATGAAAGTTCATGGATTAACTAAAAGAATTGAACAAGTCCTGATACAGAGAAAGACTCTTCAATATGGTCACATCAGAAGTTCAAAGTAGGGAGCGAAAAGGATTGCCTGATATGACTTATCAAGGCGATACGAATGATCAATAATTTATAGGGAGTAACATGACAATGAGTAGGTGCCAAAATATTTCACTGATTATCCTAACTCTCTTTATTATCCGCCTGAGGATGATACCACCTCTTCGTCTTTGTAATTCCATGTTTCAGCTAGCGTCTCTTTCTCATCATTTTAAAATCGCTTACTAATCTTGACTTTCGCACGTATATCTGTCATTCCGGTGTTTTACCTCGAAGACCTTACTCAAAAATATTCCAAAAACATATGTTAAGCCGATAGTTGCCTGCTACATGCATTCGTTACTAACTATAAGTGGCCAATTCCTCCTGGGAACATATCAAAGAGATCTCTTAGGGATCTCAATGCAGTCCATAAGTTCAGTGGCATGTGTGTGTAATTGAACATACGTTACCGAATATATTAGAGGTCTATGTGTATATATACGTAGCCTCTGACATCATATCTACCGAAGAATTCCGCATTAGACTCACCGGTCTATCCTTTTTTAAAAGGTTCTAAGATCGAACTATCACTCATTGTAATCTTACGCCATCCAATTGTAGTCATGCCATCAATTCTCGATGCTCTCAATCTTTGAGATAAACCATCATAACCTTACATGTTAAGCACACTAATAATATCATGTAGTGTAGTCGTCTTATGTTAATATTCTTATATTACATTCAAATCTTCCTTAATAAAAAATATCCTTAAGGGTATATTGGACACAATCTCTGGTGAATTCATGATTAATACAATATTCACATCCTTCTTGGTAAAATGACACCTTTAACTAGTTTGGGTCAATAACCTCAACTGTATATTAATAATTAGACTCTATGGTTCTCACATATAATGCCCCTTCATGGGCAGCCTATAAAGAACTACGAGTAACAAGGCTCGTGTTATCAAAATTTACATATGGTGTTGGTAATATCGCCTTTACCCCAAATGCTCTGGAGACTCAGCTCCAAGTTCTACATCCACATCCTTACCAAATCAAATATGATTCTAATTTTTCTCCTCATCATTCTGATAATCTCCAATGGTCCTATTAGTCATGCTATAATACCTTAAATATACACTTATCCTCACCTACCCATTGGGCTACATCCGGTAGTCCAATGATGAACTCTATATGAGCTCTTACGCAATCTCGCATCCAGATAAAGTCCTAACACTCTCGTCTCTAAGTACTATAACCTCGTTGTGATACCATTTCTGTAACGCCCCCAAAATCCGGGGTCAGGAATCTGGGTCGTCACGCAATCCTTCAATCATGTGTAACCTACATTAACTCAATAATCCAATAATTCCATATCACAGACCCCCAATCTCACGCACTCATAAGTCATAGCCTTAGAAATGATGTACAACATATATCATTTGTTATTAAAACTCAAATGTACTTTACAGGATCTCAAACAATTATTCATAACCTCTACATGAAGTTATAATAATTACGACTGATATCTTATACCTATCTGATACTCTGGCACACCTGAGACAAAGCTGCTAGGGATTCTCCCCATGACTGCAAGCGGCTAAGTCCCACACCGACATACTGGTTATTTTTTGTGTTGTGTCATTTAAAAGAAAGCAAGAGTGAGCTATAATGCCCAGCATAATAAGGTACAATATGAAAATGACCGTATGATAAACTCACGTAAAACATCATAATGATAATTACGTTTTATTCAAAAATAGTTTTCCTTGGTGATACACACCTTTTTATGAAAACAATCATTTAGTGGATTTTATTATCCTGCGAATAACTTAATAGTAAACCCAGCACCTAGGCTTGGGTTACGGTATTGCATCACAATTCCAATTGGAAGAATAGGACACTCGTTGGAGCCACCGCATACGATGATCAGTCGTACTACGATAAAAGTAACCTTTTCTACTAGTAGAAGGACGACACCTTCGTATCCCGGTTATCACCCTTGCCGGATACGGGCTATGTGTCCTTATTTCGGGTATACACACACTTCGCAGGTCCTTAGGTACATATTGTACCGTCTCCCATGGTACCAGTAGTCTATCCAATACACGAAGTCCTTGGATCCTACCCCTCCCTTGTCCTTTAGGAAATCCTATCATATCTCGAGAACTCGAACCACATCGAAGTTCCCCCAAGCGTTTTGCTTGTTGATAGGCATAGCTTTACTTTTTATATATATATATGTACTTCCGAAAGTTTCGGAGGAAGTTGACCATTGTCAACAGATAACTAAATAAGGGGGGAAAGTTTCTCCTTGGAACTATATTCAAAATATTCCATAAGTCAGGATAATATTCTCCGACGATTTGAAATTATTCGAATGATTTTTTGAAAATCAGAAAGTATTTTAAATCAGGTTCTATAACTTTTAAGTCATAAATATACCCTTTAATAAATAATAAATAGTTAAATGATAATCGATAAATAATTAAACCTCGAATAGTTAGACTTTTAAAAGAATATTGAAACAATACTCCTCAACTTATTTATGTTTAAGTAGTTAAAGTAATCTTTGGTAGATATGAGTAATCGAGTTTAAAATAAATAGTTGTTGGAGTATACTTCTCCTATTTAAAATGAATATCCGAAATAATATTCATTGTTCGAGCGATTAAATATAGTTAAGGGAATATGATCTTTGAAAATCGTTTTAATTAAATTCTAGGTATTTAATAATTTGCATGTGGACATCAAGTCCTTTGGAATAAAATAAATACGGACTTTCGATCGTCCAAAACATCCCCGGGACAATTCCCAAGTATTTACTATAATATACATACCGACCGACTCTCGGTCTATAATATACTCCCTTATTCCCTTCCAATTGTTAACATTTTTGAGGAAGTGTCTGGCACGCATTTTAAGGTGCATAAAAAGTATAGTTTTGCAACTTATTTTTACAATTTTCTTTTTCTGAATAAAAGTTAAATGTTTTAATTTTTATTTAGAAAAAAAAAATTGTAAAAAAAAATTACAGAATTATAAGTAATATGCACCTTAAAATACGTGTCGAGCACTCTCTAAAAAATTTAAACAATTGAAAGGGAAGGAGGGAGTACATGTCACACTACTTTCTAGCGTTAACATCTCTCCAATATAACAACTCCGGAATACTTCCTGGTTTTTATAACCTTACACCGACCAATCCTCGGTCTAAATATATCGTTTCAAATCCGGTCCTTTACTATACCAAAATCATCATATCTTATGATTCAATATATAACAATTTATAAATTTCCATAAAACATTTATCATGAATATATTGCAGTATTTGAAAGAAGTCACAACACAACAGTTCTAAAAAGGTAGGGTTTGAAAACTTGCCTGGAGTCCAAGACACATTTCTCCAACTTCCTCTCATTCCGGGTTTTCTAATCAACAAACATCATAATCTTAATCAGTATTCCTACTCTCATTACCAACTTATATTCCTAACAAGTTCAAGACTTCATAACTTTCATTATTTGACCGTCTCCAAATAAGTATCACTCCTTAGTCGAAGCGGACGGTCAAAGTGGTCTTCTAGAATTGACTTTACCGAATATTACTATTACGCGGCTTGCACTCTATCATTTTTAATAAATCTTAAAATTAATATTTTAATACAAAACTAACTTGAGGAGCTTCTTTAGTGATTGTAATATTTATCCTAAAAGTTTCATTTTGATAAAATGAATTTAATTAGGTGAAAATCATTTCAAAAGTTCGGTCAACTACGGAGTTTTACTATTCAAACCGCTTTCACTAAAACGTTGATATCTCTCAAACCGTTAACTCAATTGAGGCACCGTTTTCACATGAACGATCTAGACAAAATTTAGAACATATCATTTGAAATTAATTTTCTGGTAACAGGGGTGAAAATCCCGAAGTGACAGTTTCCTATCAGGGGGTTGCTTTGATATTCGTACTCCGCGTGACCTCGACTCCGACATTTTTATAAAATTGAAAAATCAACATTTTTACTTGAAATTTTTATGGAAGATAATAAACTCTATTATTTACTCTATGTAAAATATTTATGATTTATGAACATTTTTAAGTTGATCCTTTATATTTTCAAAGTTCGTAATTCGTTGCAGTTTTTGTCGCGTAAATCACTTTTAGTAAAACGATCATAACTTTTGATTCGTAAATCAAAATCAAGTGATTCAAGTGCCTAAAAGATCCTCATAACATTTTATATCATAAACAAGGTTTATTTTTCAAGAAACTACAATTTATAACTTTGGAACTTTCTGCAGAAACTTAAAGTTACGATTCGTTGGTTTTAACGGAGTAACGTTTACGATCGGGGTTTCGTTTACGCCCTAACTCTGAACACAACCACCAACAATCATCATTTCATCATCAACACACAAACTCCTCTCAAGAAAATCATGTTCTTAAGACAACAACAATCAACCTTAAATCTACTTAACTTAAACATCAAGATTTCATCACTACCACTTCTAAAACTAGGTTTACTACCATATACTAAATGGATCTTAAAAATGAATCTTAAATAAAGTTGGGCCAAAGATTTTTACCTTTATTGAAAGCTTGAGATGTGTTCTTGAGGATGGTGGAGTCTTGGGAGTGCTTGGTATGGTTTTTGGAACCTAAAACCACCATTGAAATCAAGAAACCAAAGAGAGGTTACTATTCACACTATTCACTAGTGACTTTCTTGATTTTATTTCACCCATCAAACCTTGATAAAAATAGATGAAAGAATTTTCTTACCTTATTTTGATTGTTAGAAAGCTTGAGAATTAATGGGATGATTTTACCATGGATAGATTTTGTGTTTTGAATTTGAATTTCTCCCCTTTTCTTGATTTTGCCGAATGGAAGCAATGTAGAAGGGGGGGTATTTTATGCTTGCTTCCTTGGGTGCTTCTAGGAAATGGGGTGGTGATATCTTCCACTTGATTTTTATTCTTCCTAGTATAACATTCTAGGTTTATTCCTTGTTGCAAATCTTGGGGACAAAATCCAAGTAGCTTGCTAGCTTACAAGCTAAACTACATGTGTTAGCTTCCTTAGCACACTATTAGGCTAGCTTTCTTGATCATCCTATGGTTAGCTCACTATTTGATGAAGTAACCATGGTTACTCTCTTACCATGGTTAGTTATTGCGTTACGTTTATTTAATCGTTTACGCGTTCGCTCGATTGCTTAAACGTTTTCGTAATACTTACTCGTAAATGGTTCACGACATAATTTCTTTCGTATTTATTCCTTATATTTTAAATTATCATACTTGAATATAAATCCGTAGGGTTTTAATCTCGTAAGTATATTGTGATTCCCGTAATCCTCGATGAGTCGTAAATACGGTCATTTTTCAAAGTTCATTTTCTTCAAAAACTATTAGCGTTTACATACACTCATTTGGTACGTATAATCGTAATATCAACTCCGAAACTCATTTTCTCATGCACTACATAGTGTGGGCTCAAAAGTTTTTCCCGTCCGTCAGGGTTACTATTCATTAAACTTTTTACAAGGTCTCAAAAATTCAAGTTATTATATTACTATTCATAAGGGTCTTTTACCGATGTCAAAAATTTGGGTTCTTACAAGTTCCTTGAAGATCTGGATCTCTTTCCAAGTTTTCTGTTATTTTCTTCTATCTGATTTTGGAGCTGTCTGTGGAATTTCAGTTCATCAGATTCTGAGAGATTTAGCTTTTCCTTGCATCTTCAAGAGAGTCTCATTGCTAGAGATGCTTAATTGGTCTTCTAATCTGAAAAATCTTCTAACTCCTTTGTCATCCATGAACTCCATCAGCCAGTAGGGCCTTAGATGCACTCTTCTCCCTGTGTAAGGAATAATTAGAGTCTTTGGGAGTGTATCTTTAGCTCTAATACTCCTCAGTTCTTCAATCTTCTTTAGAACCAGTCTTCTTGCAGTTACATTGAACCCAAAGTTCTTCTTGAAAGATGAATAGACCTTTATCAGTACAACTTGGCTTTCTTGAAGGATCCTGTGAAGTGGCCATTGAATCTCCTTTCCTCCCTTGTACTTGAAAATTAACCTTTTAGGTAGGTTTCTGTATGCATCAATCCCTCTCACTTCTTCTAGTTCATCTAGATAGAGATTTAGATCAGAGAACTCCTTGATGTCACACAAGTACATGTAATCTCCCTTGTTGACTTTAGATTGAGCTTTGACTAGAGATTTGGATTTGAGAGGTGACAACTTCACTTTCTTGACTACTCTTGTCTTTGTTCTCTTTGGCTTGTTAAGGATTTGCAGATTGAAGTCAGGAATTGGTAGGCTCTCCCAGTCTATTGGTTTATCCTTAGGCACAATAGGTTCACTATGAATGTTCTTGTAAGGATTCACCACTTTGATGTCTTCAAATACCACAGAGGGTTTTGATGCTTGAGTTGTAGTTGGAGTGGACTCCTTGGGAAACTGATCCTCCAATTCCTTACTAACAAAGTTCAATTTCCTTTTGGTTCTTTTGGCCAATTCCTTGTATCTCTGAGATTTCTTTTGTTGTGATTCAACTTGTTTCTTTGGATCTTGAGATTCAGTGATTTTAGATGGCTGAGCAGGAATCTGTTGTGTTGGTTTTACAGCTTGTAGCTTGGCCAAGATAGCAGCTTGCTCTTTCTTTTGCTTAGCCTTTTTGGTATTTAGAATAGCTTGCTTCTTTTCCTGCTTCAATCTTGCCTTTTCTTCTCTCTTTTCTTGAGCAAATTGAGGATGTCCAGCCACCACACAAATTTCTTTCCCTTTCCTGAAAACTTTAGCAATTCTCCTTTTTAAGGCTGAATCAGCTGGATCCTTGTAGAAGGAAATTGATCTTGACAGAAGCTTCTTCTCATCAGGCTTAGGTGTCTCATATACTGTATCCAAAGGGTTCTTGAATGATGATTTTGGATATTTCACCCTTGGCTTCAGAATGATTTTAGCCTTTGGAGATTTGATGCAGGATGGCTGTCCTTTTTCCAGATAGTTCATGCTCATTTCATTCACAGAGATCTGCTTGACTTGAGAGTGATGAATGGCTGACTTTACTGGCTCCTTTACTAGCCCAAACTTCTTTTGTATGTCCTCATCAATTTTCTCCCAGTTGATTGGCTTCAACTGCTCCTTTTCAGCATCTCTTAAATTGGCTACTGCTACATTGATCAGATCAATACTATCTGTTTCTGGTGGCTTGGTGAAAGTAATTGCAGGCACAATTACTTTACTGATTTGAATTTGAAGCTTCTCCCCCTCACTTGGTCCTTTCTCCCCCTTTTTTGTTATCATCAAGTTGAGTAGATGAGGAGGTTTGTGCAGCCACCAGTTTCTGAAGCTTGTCTGTTTGTTGAGCTTGATGAAGATGAATGGCTGTTAGAGATGCTTCCATAGCTGACATTCTTGTATCTAAGGCATCTATCTTTCTGTCAAGATCAGAATTTTTCCTGAGTTGTCTCTTGATGTCAAGCATTGTGGCTTCTGGAAGCTTAGAGTCCATCTTGTCAGAAATAGCCTTTTTCATCTCATCAATATCACCCTTGATGGTGTTGACATCTCTAGCATGTTGGAATCCTTGAATCTGTTATAGTTGCAGAGAAGCAAGATGTGCTTGAAGGAGCTTCTTGGTGTTGGCATTTGTAGTGGTTTGAAGAGCAGAATTGGTCTGATTTATGAGTTGGATTAGGGTTGTCTTGAAGTAGTGTTCATCATAATGTTTTGAAAATGCCCATGATGGCACACCTGATCTTGAACTGGAACCTACTTCTCCCCCTATGTCTAATGGCTCTTCTTCACTATCTCCACCTTCATCTCCAAAGAAATCTGCTGAACCACCAGTCTCATAATCAACATCACCAGCTGTAGAGGGCAAAGTTGTGATGGCATCCTTAGCTCTTAGCATTGACTGAGTGGTATGCACCAAATTGAGCATCCTTTCTGCATTGTCATTGCCCTGTTCAGCTAGAAGTTGATAAGCTGGAACAGGGTGAGTAAATGCCTCAGCATCAAGGGAGGTGGAATCTATAGCAGCTTGAGATTGCTGAGATAGTCCCTCCCTGTCTGCATCCTGGACATTCATTAACTCACTAGCAATAACATCCATCCTTATAGCTCCTGTACCTGCATTTCTCTCTTGTTCTCTCTTTTGTTACATCAGGGTCTCACCCTGGCTTCCCACCCTCACACCCTCACCTTCACCATCTAAGGTGGGACTCCTCTCACTCTCTTTTTCCAATCCTGAAGAAATGGATTGCATATTATCACTCTTTTTCTCTCCTTTTTCCTGGGAGGAAGCCAGACTCTCACTCATAACACTCTCTTCCCTCAATCCTAAGAGTGACTGTACAACCACTAAGTCTTCTGCACTAGAGATAATAGATGAAATTTGAAGTTGTGCAGAGACACCCGACGGATGAGGAATATCCATCGGGTTAGCAGTTTGACTATCCGACAGATAAATGCTGTTAAGCTTATCCGTCAGGATACAATCACTACTCGACGGATGAGCAATATCCATCAAGAGAGTAGAAATGAATGAACTTGGAATTGAAACTATTGTGGACTCTATGCTGATTGATGAGATTTTGGGCACAGATATTTCAACAGTTCCTGAAAGAATTGGCAAGTGAGCCAACAAATCATCCAAAAGATGATGCTCACTTGCAATAGATTTTGGCTTCCCCAACAAAGTTAAAGAAGGGGAATCAGGAATTGATGTGTTGATCATGTCCACATCCAGAGAGTTTGTGGGAGAATTTGGTGTTTGAGGTGCTTCTCTAACTAATGATTTTGGCTGTGACTCCATATTTATTGGAGCCACATCAAGCTGAATTTGTGAAGGTGCAGTGACTATGCCTTTAGCACCAGTTTGCACAGTGTGTGAACCCTGTGCATCCCCAAAGGTTTTGGATTTCTTCTTTCTGGCATAAGTTTGGGGTGAGCTAGTGTCCCTTACCCTTTTGGCTTGTGCTCTTGGCTAAGAGCTTTGTTCAATAGCCACATCCTTTTGGGAGGATGCAACTAGAAATGAGCTTTTATCCTTATTAATTACTGCAGTTTGTTGGGAAATTGCAGTGTGGCTAGGCTGGGAACCACTCAACTCTCCATCCTTATTCTTAGGGTTTCTGTTATGTTCACCCTGTCTCTCACCTACCTTACCCACCTTCACACTCCCCTCTTTGGTTTTGGTAGATTTTACAACTGGCATCTTTTGGGAGATACCAGAGGGGGCTTTCTTTGATTTGAATTTTGGAATTTTTGATGATTTAGTAGCTTGGGTAGGCAACTGTTGGGTCATTGACACAGTGGCCATTGCTACACTAGAATTCAAAGAAATTTGAGAGGTTGGAATAGTAGGGACAGATGAACTTACCTCACTTACCTAAGGTGCTTCCATTACAGGGAAATAGAAGAGTGGCACTTCTCTATGATGATTTGCCCTATTCAGATCTGCAATAATTCTTCTCTCTTGAACCCAACAATCTAATTTGTTGTTTGGGTTCTCAAGTACAATTTCCTCAGAGAGGTGGATAGCTAACATCATGAAAAATCTAGCATAATAAACATTTTTACCCCTCTTATTTAACTCTCCTAATTTAAATCCCAACTCAAACAAAACAAGGTCACTAAAATTGAAGAATTTATCTGTAAGTAGCATGTAAAACATGTTAAGCATGGAAATATTGACAGAATCAAAATTACTGATTTTACCAGAAAAGACCTTGGTCACTACATCACACATGAAACTCCATTCTTTCCTAAAACCCAATCTCCTAATGTCACTTAACTTAGAAGTAGAGAGAGCATAGTTCATGGAATTAAGCATATTAACTATATCAGTGTCTGTGTGTGGTGAGGTCATAGTATTATCATGAATCTTGAAACATGTTTTGATAACATCACTATTAATACAGAATTCCTTACCTTTAATGATGATAGTGATTGTCTTATCTGTCGAGTTGTATGAAGCAGTAGTCCACATCTCTTCAACAACCTCACAGAAGATGGTGGGTGATTCTAGCATTGCATAGCTGAGTTTGCAGTTCTTCACAAAATCCATCATTTTGTGGTAGTCACTTGAATGTTGAATCCTCTTGTTCACTAGAGCTATGAAGTTGTTCTTCTCGTAGATGTATCCAGTTTGTGACATGATCTTGACTACTGGTGCCATTGTTAGAGAGAGTGGAAATTACAGAGATAGAGATGCTAATTGGTTTTGAGAAAGAGAGAATTTAGAGCAGATGATTTGAGAATGATAAGAGAAAAGCAATAGAAATGAAATAAGCTTTTATACTATCTCAAAAATAACTGTCAAAAATAATAAAGTAAAATAAAGTAACCAATGAAAATTGCCTAAAATAGCCATTTAAAAATAAACTGTAAAAATTCCATCAATTATTCGTCGTGTTATGCTTACAAACTGTAAGTATACTCGATGGATAATGTTCAGGAAATTAACGGCTAAGATTACGACAATTCGAAGGATGAGGATAAACTGTTATCCGTTGAGTTATAAAATATTCCAGAAAAATAATTGATTTTTATTTACAAGCAATACTCCGACAGATGATCAAACTCGATGGATAAAGATCATCCGTCGAGATGTAAATTTTGACTTAGCCAAAATTCCATCTTAGACTGAAAAATCAATTAAATTTCTGGCTGCATAACAACCTGCAAATTATCTGAAAAAATTTAAGAATAATTAAGCATACCTAACTCACTTACCAACCTTGAGAAGGTGGAATCATCCAGTGGCTTGGTAAAAATATCTGCAAGCTGCTTTTCACTTGGAACAAAATGTAGTTCCACAATACCATTTATTACATGTTCCCTTATGAAATGGTACTTGATGTCTATGTGCTTTGTCCTTAAATGTTATACTGGATTTTCAGTGATGGCAATTGCACTTGTGTTATCACAGAAAATGGGAATCCACTCAACTTGCTGACCATAATCTAACAATTGATTTTTCATCCACAAAATTTGTGCACAGCAACTGCCAGCAGCAATATATTCAGCTTCAGCTGTAGAGGTAGAAACTGAATTTCACTTTTTACTGAACCAGGACACAAGCTTATTTCCTAGAAATTGACAGATTCCTGTTGTACTTTTTCTATCAATTCTACAACCTGCATAATCTGCATCTGAATAACCAGTTAGATCAAAACCAGAATCTCTAGGGTACCAAATGCCAAGTTTTGGTGTTCCCTTGAGATATCTGAAAATTCTCTTAATAGCTACTAAGTGAGATTCTCTAGGATCAGCCTGAAATATAGCACACAAATATGTAGCAAACATTATATCTGGCCTACTAGCTGTTAAGTACAGAAGTGAGCCAACCATGCCCCTATAACATGAAATATCCACATACTTTTCAGTAGTGTTTAATTCAAGCTTAGTTGTAGTGGCCATGGGAGTTTTTACAGATGTGCAATCAATTAGATCAAACTTCTTTAAATGATCATAAATGTATTTAGTTTGACTAATGAATATTCCATCACTAACTTGCTTAACTTGCAAACCAAGAAAGTAAGTTAGTTCTCCCATCATACTCATTTCATACTTACTCTGTATCAATTTGGCAAACTTTTTGCAAAGTTTTTCATCTGTAGAGCCAAAAATAATGTCATCTACATAAATTTGAACAAGAATACTAGAGCCATTAACATTTATAAAGAATAAAGTTTTATCTACAGTACCTCTTGTGAAGTGATTTTCCAAAAGGAACTTTGATAAAGTGTCATACCAGACTTTAGGTGCTTGTTTCAGTCCATAAAGTGCTTTCAAAAGATAGTAGACATATTCTGGAAAATTTGGATCTTCAAAACCAGGAGGCTGACTAACATAGACTTCCTCCTCTAAGTCTCCATTTAGAAAGGCACTTTTGACATCTATTTGATAGACCTTGAAATTGGCATGGGCTGCATAGGCTAAGAAGATTCTGATGGCTTCAAGACTTGCAACAGGAGCAAATGTTTCATCAAAATCTATTCCTTCTTGTTGAAAATAGCCCTTAGCAACCAATCTAGCTTTGTTCCTGACTACTATGCCATTTTCATCCATCTTGTTTCTGAATACCCATTTGGTGTCAATTGGATTCTGTCCTCTAGGCTTGGGCACCAGCTTCCATACCTTATTCCTCTCAAATTGGTTTAGCTCAGCATAGCTAAAATCCAATCAGGATCCAACAAAGCTTCTTCTACCTTTTTTGGTTCTTCCTTTGAAAGAAAGTTGTTGTATAGACATTCTTCTTGAGTTGCTCTCCTTGTTTGAACTCTAGAAGATACATTACCAATGATGAAATCAAGCCATATCCCACAAAATAACCCTTATCGTCATCTCCAAAAGTAATACTAGGGCCAACTCTCTTCTTGAACTCTGTGAGCAGGGTAGAATCACCAGTCATGTGTCTTTAACAACCACTATCCAAGTACCATAGATTCTTTCTGTTTCCCTGCACACATCAAAATCAAATCAAGTTGATTTTGGTGCCCAAGTTTCCTTGGGTCCTGCCTTGTTAGCTTTCTTTTTCTATTTCTTAGGTTTGATCTCATTTGACTTGGGGATATCAGATTTATCCGTAGTCATTTGAGTTGAACCTTTGAAACCATTCATTACAGCAGAATTATCATGCATATTATGATTAATAGGGAATGGCATGCTATTAGTGAACATGTTATTCCAGTAAGGCATGCTAAATGGCATTTGTGGCATACTAAATGCAACATAATAAGGATTAGGTGCAAATGGCATATTAGCAAACCGTGCATTCATATTCTGTGTAGACATATCATTCATAGGCATAGGAGGCATGGCATTCATGTTGGGAAAGTGAGTTGGCACAGATATGGAAGTAGGCATGGCAGATTTGCAATTAACAAACAAATAATTTACACTACCACACTTGACACAGATTTTTCTAGGAGCATATTTATCAGGTGTGTAGTTATTGTGTTTGTTAATCCCTACTTTACCATTTCTATTATTTTTCCTTTTAGCTTCTGTTTTAACCTCAATCTTTTCAAGTCTGTCACTCAATTGCTTGACAGTCATATGACCAACATTAGCCTTCTTCTCCTTCTTCACTTGACTAGATTCTCCTGGAACAAAATTCTTGGAAACTGATCCATATCTCTCATTTAACTTGACAAGCTTGGTTTTACTCACATGCTTGCTCACAGTCGACGGATGAGGATTTATGTCACTCGACGGATAGCCCTTTTTGATATCCGACGGATGACCCTCATCATCCATCGAGTCTACATCTGTTAGCAATCCTTCTACCAAATTGGATTCCAGCTTCTCCTTGTTCTTCTTCCAGGATGCATCACAAAAGGACTATATCCCCTGAACTTTGGTGATTTGAGCCTGAACATCTCTAGATGTTTTCCATGCCTTAATCACCTCATGTTCACGTTCAAGCTGCTTCTTCAAGATCTCTTCTTTCTTCAAGGACCCAGTTAATTCATCCTTAGCAATTTTACACTCAATTCTTAATTTTTCAAATTCAATGAACTGAGACTCTAGCACATTATTTCTCTCACTTAAAAACAAATTATTTTCTTTGATTTTAGCATTTTCTTTAGTGAGAGACTTAAGTGTAACGCGCAAATGATATAATTTTGTAGACATGTCATTTGTAGCATCATTACACTCAGCTTTAGATAAATGTGCAAGGTTAGTGGTGATTACCTGATTACTTGAAGAACTTGTCTCTGTTTTATCAAACTTGGCCATTAGGGCTAGATTGACATAACTGACATCCTCATCCTCATCCAGACCATCTGCAGCCCAGTCATTTTCTTGTGTAATGAAAGCCCTTTCCTTTTGTTTGAGCAGCTCAAAGTATTTCTATTTATAATCCATAGGCTCAAACTTCTTTTTGTTGGAATCTGACTTTCTACACTCACTAGCAAAGTGCCCTGCCAAGCCACATTTGAAACATTTGAATTTTGATTCATCCACCATGTTTCTATTTGGCTTAGTTGCTCCAAAGTTCTTCTTGAACTTAAGCTTGGCAAATGTTCTGGAAAGAAATGCTAAATGTTCATCAATATCTTCCATGTCATCTTGGCTCAAAGAATCTTCTTTTTCTGCTGCCAGTCCCTTGCCCTTGTTTTCACAGACCTTTGAAGTTGATTCAACAGCTTCCATCTTCATCTCCTTCTCTTTTTCTAACTCAGCAACTAGTGCAATGGATCCTCCTTTCTTCTTTCCTCTCTCCATCCTCTCATCTTGCTCTATTTCAAGCTCATAGGTTTTCAGGATGCCATACAGTCTCTCCAAAGTAAACTCCTTGTAATCTTGAGAGTTTCTCAATGAGACTGTCATAGGTTTCCATTCCTTTGGAAGAGATCTAAGGAACTTCATATTGGAGTCTTTTGTCTGATAGACCCTTCCATGCAGCTTCAGAGCATTTAGTAGTTTTTGAAACCAACTAAAGATGTCAGTGAGAGACTCACTTTCTTCACTATGAAAATGCTCATATTGCTGAATCAGTAGCTGCATCTTATTTTCTCTAACTTGCTCAGTGCCATCACAGATAATCTGTATTGTATCCCAAACATCCTTGGCAGTTTTGCAATTAATGATGTTGTCAAACATATCACCATCAACTCCATTGAACAAGATATTCATGGCCTTCTTATCTTTCCTGACTTGTTCAATATCAGGATCAGACCATTCATGCCTTGGCTTGGGGACAGATGGCTCATTTCCAGTTGTAGCTCTCATTGGTACATGAGGGCCTCTTTATATGCAATCTACATAGGCCTCGTCTTGAGAAAGTAAGAAGATGCATCTTTACCTTCCAGTGATGGTAATTATCATTATCCAGAAAAGGAATCTTGACTCCAACATCCTTCTTGTTCATCTTGTTGTTTTCTTGTGATCTTTAAACTCTTTGTTTATCAAGAGCTTGCTCTGATACCAATTGTTAGTCCCTTAACAATGCAACAAGAATTACAGAAGGGGGGTTGAATGGAATTCTTGAAACTTTTTCATGGATAAAATTGTTCTAACTTAAATATATATATATATATATATATATATATATATATATATCAGTGTGAATTGATTTGCAGAGTGCGGAATAATAACTTGAAATAAATCAAAACACAAGTAATTAAAAACACAAGTCTTTAAAAACTTTTTAATGGATTTGAATGTATCCACCAGAGATATATAATATATCAAGAGAACTCTGTATAACAATTAGCTCACAGCTGCTTACAAATTGACAACAACTAAGATTGTAAAGAAATGCTAAGAATACAGCTTACAAAATGTTTCTCTCTTGTTTGCTTAGTTGGTTGTTTTATCTGCTACTTCTTGGTTTATATATCACCAAGATTACAAAGCAATAATATAAGATAATAAAACAAAAACTATCAAGTCTAATACTATGCTACTTCATTACTCTATTCCAGCATCTTTGAATATCTTCACAATAACATGGAAATGGCAATGCTTCTTCATTCTCTAAAACAAGTTGAATAGGCTACCACATTCCATTTGCATACACTCGACGCATGTGACTGTATTGTCACTGTCAACAGATGTTTGAATTCTTTATCCGTCGGGTTCATGATCATCCGTCGGGTTGTCTTATTGATCATCCGTCGAATGGCATTGTTGTTTATCCGTCGGGTAGCAATCTGGAACTTGACTTCATTTCATTTATGCAGAATTACAAGACATCATCTATGTACAATTAATCAACCTATTCTGCATATCTAGTTAAAGTCAACATGACTTGAGTACTACTATAGAGTCCAGACAATGTGTATGTAGAAATGTGCTACAGACTTATTGTTACATAAGCTACTCACTCGATAGATAATAAATCATCATCCGTCGGGACTATATTGAGTTATCCGTCCGGACTATAATCCTTATCCGTCGAGTGCTACATTTTTCACTAAGTAAAATCTACCAAGGTGTTTTGTTAATGAAATCATCAAGTACACAACATATACACAACAATTATGTATTAGGTTTCCTTATTGTAGCAGAATAGGATTCCTTATTTATTATGTAACTGTGCACTGTATAAGCACAGATTAGGTTTACACTTAATATGTTGCGTACATTGATATATTATTCGCATAACCTAACTATAACAATTCGTATATTTTTGGCATTATTTAAATGTATAATTATTGAATAATTAAGTAAATAAAATATGTGGATGGGTTCTGTCAGTTGTGTGTTGTTTTATTACTAATTATGCGTGATTATTGGCTTACGAGGATTTTTTTGTATAATTAATCATTGAGCTGTGTTGTTTTGTTTTTATGTTTAAAAGTGATTGTTATTGAAGATTTATTTTTATAAATACTTGGTTTGTTCCTAAATTATTTTTATGGTTTTATAATTACAATAATTATTTTTGGGATTTTATAAAATTTAGAAATCAATATTTTATTAATTATTTAGCCCTAAATGATTTTCTGATTGTATTTAAGTGTAAATTCAATATTACATTCGAGAATATTTCAAAAATTATGAAACTCATATTTTATTAAGTTTGGAATATTTCGAGAATTTTAAATTATTTCGGAATTTTTTGGGATTAAATTCACCCGCACGTTTGTTCGTTAAATTATAAAATGCGGGTTTGACGTGTGTTTCAAAAATGACTTAAAAATTATGAAAATTTAATTTTGTTAATTTTTAATTATTATGAGAATTTCAAATTGCATTTGATTATTTTTCAGTTTAAAATTTACCGCAAATCAGTTCTTTAGATTGCAAATTTCGTACCAATTAAGTAGTATTTGTGTTTACTGCTGATTTTCTGTAGACTAATTATTGATAATTCAGAACAGATAAAATCAATTGGGCTTATCTCCATCTCCCCTGTCTCGATCTCTTTTCTCTTCAGATTCTCTCTCTCCCCCTCAATTCTCCCCTCCTCTCTCTACTACCCTCTGAATCTCTCTTTCTCTCATTTCTATCTCTCTCTCTCTCTTCTTCTCTTTTTGTAATTCACTCCCCTGCAAGACTTCCCCTATTTCCGTTTCATCCGGTTTCCGCCATCTTTCCCGTCGCCGGATTCCTTTTTTCCGTCCGCCATCACCGCTTTTCCGGCTTCCTGGTGCTCTTGTTATATATATGTATATATATTGTGTTTTGTATCGTGTGTGTGTGTGTGGATTCGGGTGTGTGTTGTATTCCTTGTGTTCCATTGTTGATTGGCATTTATGACACTTTATTATGCTCTACTAAGCTTTGAATTGGTGTATTTGTTACTCAAGTTATTATGTGTTTTAATGTGTTTTCTAGTGTTTTTGCATTTCAGGCACTATTCAGGTAATTAGGTGAATTAGCATTGTTTTGGTGCCAATTTGGTGTCCATGTGGTGTTGGAGTAAAAGCTCGTGGAAAGCCGGCTCGAAGCAGCAAGTATTAGGAAGAAATTTGAATTTTTCCCAGAAGGACGGCGCGCCCGCGCTGTGATAGCGTGAGGCCGCGCCGGGGTTCTAAAAATACAGCGCGCCTGCGCTGTGATAGCGCGCGCCCGCGCCGAGGCTGAATTTCAGAATCCTGTTTCTATTGTAATTCTAAAAGGGAAGCTTCCAGATTGTTGAGGGCTGCTATATATATTCATATTAGGTCGTTTTTAATAATACGAAGTCAGAGACGGACCAGAGCGCAATGAGAAGATTGCAAGAGACCTTTAGCACTGTTAGATATATTTGTGATGTCATGTCTAATAATGATTTATGTTTAGTTTTCAGATCTTGACTAACATGACAAATCAGGACTTAACTGGAAATCAGTACTTATACTGAAGTCAGAACTTAAGTTATCAGAACTTAAGTTATCAGAAGATATTCATTAGGAGATAATATCAGGACTTAAGAAGACTTTTAGACAAGGAAGGCGGCTGATTGAAGGAAAAGAAGATTAAGACTAAAACAAGAAGATATATGCATGGAGAAGAATTCTATGATGAATAGAAGACTTGGAGGAAAAGATAACTAATTGATATATTTTAGGATGCAGACTTATATTCGATATCAATTAGAAGATTATCTTGTAACTGTGTGGTATATAAACACAGCATAGGGTTTACACTAGATGTGTTATTGTTATCGAGAATATTATTCATTGTAACCCTAGCAGCTCTCGTGATATTTTGTTCATCACTGAGAGAGAACGGTTCCATTACAATACTGTTTTATTAATAAGAACATTCTGTATTTCATACTTGTGTTCTTAATTCGATTTGATTGTAGTATACACTGTATTCAACCCCCTTCTACAGTGTGTGTGACCTAACAAGTGGTATCAGAGCCTATTTGTTAACACATATACAGTAAAGATCCAAAACAATCATGTCTGAAAAAGAACAAACTCCAACCAAGCCCACCAAAACTGAAGAAACTCCAAAGACTCAAATCTATAGTCGATATGAGACTATTAGGGTTCCCATACTGAAACCTTCTGAATATCCCATATGGAAAGTGAGGATGACTATGTTTCTAGAAGTTACAGATCCAGAATACCTTGACAGAATTAATGAAGGACCACATAAGCCAACCAAGCTCTCTGTTGTAGTTGCAGATCAGCCAACACAGACTGTACCAAAGGAGAAAAGTGAATATATAGCTGAAGATATCTCATCTATTGCCAAGGATGCAAAGGTAAGGCATTTGCTGCATAGTGCCATTGATAATGTCATGTCAAACAGGGTAATTAACTGCAAGACTGCAAAGGAGATATGGGATGCCTTGGAGATAAGATGCCAGGGAACTGATGCAATTAAGAAGAACATGAGGACTATACTCACTCAAGAGTATGAACACTTTGACTCAAAACCTGATGAGTCATTAACTGGTTTATATGACAGATTTGTCAAACTCTTGAATGATTTGTCACTGGTGGATAAGGAATATGATCTTGAAGATACTAATCTTAAATTCCTTTTAGCTCTTCCTGAAAGTTGGGATTTGAAGGCAACTACTATAAGAGACAACTATGCTCTTGATGAAACTACTCTTGATGAAATTTATGGTATGCTAAAAACTCATGAACTTGAGATGGATCAAAGAAGCAAGAGACATGGGAGAAAGTCAAGAACAGTTGCTCTTAAGGCTGAAGAGCAATCCCCCAAAGTGGCTGCCTCAAAGAAAGGCAAAGGAAAGGCTCTCATCACAAAGTCTGATTCAGATTCATCAAGTTCTAATGATGATGATGAGGAGGATTCAGAAACTGAAAGTCTATCTGAGATGAATGCTGATGAAGAGATGATGAGATTGTATGCTCTTATGGTGAAGGGCATCACAAAGATAGCTTACAGGAAATTCAGAAAGGGAAATAAATTTTCCAGGAAAAGTGGAAGTTCTGATAAGAAGGGATTCAGAAAATCTGAAAGACAAAGCAGGAAAGTCTGACAGAGGAGATTACTCAAATATTAAATGCTACAATTGTGGTAATACCATCAATACTAATGAAAGAACAAGATGAAATTTGAATCTGAAAAAAAATGACGATCCTCAAACGGAAAGCTCCGAATGATCAGATGATACCAGGAAAACAGGATTTGCCATTGTCGTTGTCTGGAAATCACGTCGCAAGCTAAGAATCCCAAGTCGCAACATGAACCATGCCGGAGACTTACTATACAGTCGCACTCATCCTCACGACGTCTTATCTTTCTATTTCCTATTCCTAATCCTAACCCTCTACCCAATCCCGACAATCTAGGCTTCTTTCAGTGACTTATAACCTGTAGCTCTGATACCAACCTGTGGCGCCCTCCAAACCCGGGTCAGAAGTTCGGGGTCCATAACACATACACAATATATAAACCTGTATAAGAGATATTATTTATAATGACCCTGCTTCACAAAACCACGGATCGCAACAGGTTAAAGTATGAAAACAAGCCACAACCTTAACTTTCATTACAATGTACCAAATCCCAACTAGTTTAACTTACAACTGATAATACAAATGATTCTTACAATCTTACTATATCTTAACCGAATGAAGCTCCTGCTAGCTCGTTCCAACTGAAACTGGAACCTTAGCCCGCACATTGGACTGAGGAACTTCACTATCATCCATATCCTTTTCAACTGTAAAATATGTAAAAAGATTCGCAAGGGTGAGCTAACTAGCTCAGCAAGTCATAATAACGATAACTGAGGTTAAACAATGATCAAATGAGATAATTCGGAGGAATCAAGTTTCTTTCCAACTAATTATTAGAATTGGATATTTATTTTAAGTTTTAAAAACCAAGGTTAGGCTGCTGATCAGTCACACACTAACCCCGAGCGAAGTACACAACTCAGCTCTACGAAATGGATCCAAGGCACACATTGGCCTAAATCGACCACAAATCTGGTCTGACCACGAATCTGGTCCACATAAAGATAACTATCCAATTCTAAAACAATTTAGCGTAATAAATAATGTAATTCAATAAGCTCGATCATAATCAACAGCGATAAAGCATTGGTATAAAAGCGTAATGCAAATCTTGAGTATCACAAGAGTATATCAGAGTATATATAAGAAATGGTTTCCAATTTGTAAAGGATCAGGTATTAGACGAATACTGATTTTTTAAGGTATAGTTCTTTGGTGTTATAAAGAATGGTTGGAGTATAAAAGTTTCTGTGTTTTTAAACAATTTTGTTCCAGTATTTGGTGTTTGGTAGTTACACATTTGGGGTGTAGTATCATATTTGGGTGGTTTGGTGTCTGAGGATCAACAAAGTAGGGTTTACAAAGAACAAGGCTTACGGCTCAAGATCAAGAAAAATCAGGGTTCAAGGGTAAATAGTTCAAAGCACTTACAATATAAACAAGAGTTATTTCGAATAAGAGCGACATGTTATGAAACAGTTCAAAAATAACTGCGATATATTTTGAAGAAAAGTTCGGAAGTACTTGCCTCACAGGGCTTTACAACTATTACTGATCAATTCTGAGCCAACTCTGCCACTCAGGCTTTAACGTCCAACCACTAGATCCCATTAGATTTGACTTCGACACTCATGTTTTTCTGTTGAAACACTACTGAGCTCGTCGACTGATTACTAGGTTATCTTTAGTCCATCATCCACTTTTAGTGTTCCCGACTATAACCTACAGGGTCGAAATACCCTACGTTAGACGTCTAGGTATGCTTGACATATCCTCGATACTGATTCTTATCCAACGATATTTAAACCCGACTCGTAACTATTTATATTAGAATAACACAGAGAACAATTAGGGTTCACATTCTCGAAATCGATCCAGTGTTCATTTTCAAAAAAAACATGTATACTCGTCATTTTACGAAATTAGGGTTACTGTGTTTTGGACAAAACATACAACACAACATACAATCAGCTTCTGTATAGAATATACGTATATGTATTTACTTATTCTCGCTCGATGTCCCGATATCATCGGGTACGCTCCCGTATTTCCGTTGTTCGATTTTCCGGAAATCGGACAGCGTCTCCTTTGTTTATCGGACTACCCGTCGAAACATCATCGACATCAATAACACAAATCACAATCTAATTTTTCACAATTCCACAACCATTCCCATACGAAACTAATTACAGGACTCATTTTATTTATTTTATAAAAAATTTAGGACTCAGAATAAATTCATCACCGTCCACCGTCGACTCACCGAAGATCATTATTGACGGCGGCAAAATTTGTCGGTGCCCGAATCATTCGGGTTTCCAATACGAATTTTACCAATTTAAATCTCGAATAATTAAGTTAAATATCCGAATAATCACAAAGTTCATTCGAAATTTTTCATAAAATTAGATTAAAATTTGAATTCCAAAAAGTGTGGAACAATCGAATTATACAGAATCTAAACCAAAAGCAGTGACTTGCAACACATAAAACAACGAAACGGAAACACGCGCGTGTGCGTTACACGTGCGTGTGCGTTACACGCACGCCGGCCACCACGCCGGAATACGCACGGCGGCGGCTGGAAGAAAATAACAAAAGATATCAAAACAGGCACAACAGACACAGGCTGACATCATACACACGAACATATATATACACGTATACACAGATTGTCAACACAAATAGAACCAACCAAGCTAAGGATTCAAGCGGCGGCTCACCGGGCACGGCCGGAAAAATGAAACGGCGGCGAACAGGAACAGCCGAGAGGAGAAACAGAGAAAGAGAACAGAGAGTAAAGAAATTGATGTAAAAGGAATAAAGAAAATGACTTGCTGCTTGTTTGGTTTGCACATGACACGTATCAATAATTCTGATACGTGTCAAATTCTTTTATAAGGATTTGACACGTGTCCCTGAATATCCGGGAGTCAAAACTTTACCCCAAATTCGCAATTTATCGGACAAAGTTACGCGAAAACAATACCAAAACATCTTGAAATATTATAAATACCCTAAAATTAATAAAAACAAGATTTTAGAAATTTTAAAATAAATTTTTGAAGCGCAATAAATACCCGGATTTAGCGATTGGATGGAACCAGGTGTGGTTAAAATACATCGAAATAAATCTAAATTAGTCTTAAAATGTCAGACATATCCCGAAGTAAATAAAAACGTAATTCTCATAATTTTAAAACAATTTCTGAAATGCAGTTTATACCCACTTTCAACAATTGAATGAAACAACGCGCGGGTGAAATTAGTCCCGAAAATTTCCAAAATAATTTTAAAATTCTCGGAATATTCCAAACTTAAATAAGTATGAGTTTCATAATTTTTGAAAAGTTTTGGAATTAAATATGGATTTTACAAATAAAAGCAATAAGAAAATCATTTAAAAATAAATAATTAATAAAATATTGATTTCTCAATTTTATAAAATCTTAAAAATAATTAATGTAATTATAAAATCATAAAAACAATTTTAGAGACACTCCAAGTATTTACGCAAATAAATTTGCACCAAATTCACTTTTGAAAATAAAAACAATCCAATACGATCCCATAATTAATTACACGAACAATCCAGTATATTATAAATCACACATCAATAGTCAAATAACACATAGCTATCAAAACCAATACACATATTGTATTTATTTAATAATTTCCATAAATACATAAATAAATAATTCAAAAATACACGAGTCGTTATATCCTCCCCCCTTAAAAGGATTTTGTCCTCAGAATCTGGTCTAATAAATTAAATGAGGATATTTGTCAAGCATATCTGACTCTAATTTCCAGGTAGACTCTTCTATTCGAGGATTTCAAACGTATTCATAATAGATATACACTCATTTCCAAAGACTCGCCTTTAACGATCAAGAATTTGGATCGATCACTATATGTAGAACAAACTTGGACAATAGCCCGCTAGCTCCTAATCAATTATTTAATTGAAATCAGATACTTATCGCTTTAACATTAACAGGCAAAACACATTATGTGTACACACTGTTGTGACGGTAATATCAACTCCTGAACAATTTTATCTATATTTATCAATACCTCAAATGGTTTACTAATTTTAGGACTTAACATGTCCCTTGTACTCAAACTTATCCAGTCTCTTTCAAGATGAAACTTGTACTAACACTACTGGTTCTATTTCTATACTCATATTCTTTCTCGATACAATTTCTCCTTCTTTCTTTGTCTACTCCAAACTGCTTCAATCAATATTACTACGCTCTTGGTGTGCTGAATTAACTTAGAATTTGACAACTTTCTTTCTCCTACTTTATTTTAATAAAAATGGGGACCTACACTTGCGTTCACATGAAGCTTGGTAAAGTGGCATTCCAAAGCTGACATCGCTGATAATTGATCATTCCAGTTTTTTCTTAAAACTCAACCTCTCAACATATCTTACATTTTCTCAATCACTTCCGTACTTTGACTCTTCGTTTAAGGATGATAGGTAGTGCTCGTTTTCAACTTGGTTTCAAAACATTTAAACATCTCTTACTCTTTTCCATCAGTTAAGGCTGAAAAGTAATCTCATATATTCACGTATTATCACCTTTAAGTATTTGAACTTCAGATTCCACTCTTCCCAATTCGTTTATTAACTCCTTAGTGGTCTTAATTACATCCAATCCTTTCTGTCGGTATAAGGCATCTGTTATCATACGACTTTGCTTAGGTAGTTGTTAATAGATTAATTCAGAATCTTTTGTTAACCTTAGTCAAAATTTCATTCTTGAAGACTCAACGAATAGTTGCTTTCCTTCTGATCTTTGGAGAAAAATCCTTGGGCATTCCACGCAGACTTTCTTATTCTTTGAGTAGCTGAGGATGTTATCAATAAATACAGTTTACTTATCTAAGTACTCCTTATTCACCACGTTTCTTAATTTCTTATAGCCACCTGATACACTCGTCATTTCACATAATATCACCAGAGTTTGCAATGTTCTTAACTCACTTTAATCGTAATATCTGATATTTTCTCAGGTTGGATCTTAAGTTAATCCTCGAGATATAATATATTGCTTGAATTAGGTCTCATAGGAAATTAATTTTTTGTAGGGGTCACTTATTCTTATTCGTTGTTTTGCTAAACTCCCGATAATCAGTACATACTCTCATAATTTCATTCCTTTTCTCCTTTAACGTCACTGGTACACTTCACGATTCGCTTCTTGTAAAGTTGCTTCCTGGTTCTGCCTTATCCACTAGGCCTTCCAATACTTCATCTTAACTCTTTGACATGTCCAACATCTCCTGATTTATCTTGAAATTTCCTTCTTATATCTGGTTATCACTATTTTTTCTTTAAATTTCCATATATCTTGGCATCTCTTCAATAACTTAAATACTTAATATTGTGAATTCCATGTGGGATGTCATTTCTTAATTCTTCTACTTGTAGCATCCAAGTGCTGGAAGAAAATCTGGAGATATCGTGATCGTTCTCCTGGGCGCATGAATTTCCTTTTACTAACTACTAACATCGTGATCCATTATCTTCTCTCGACATCTTATCTTTCCCTTCACAACTTCAACTGAAAGGTCATACTATCCATCCTTGTTCCTTTTGGATTATGAACTTTAGCTTCCAATTCCAACCTCTAGAATTCTACAGTTAATTCTTTTGGTGCAGTCTCTATGTTCGTTCTCTCCTTTTTGCTTATCGCTTGCCACTACATTTGCTTTTCCTCGTGAATACATACTTCAAATTTTTATGGTCCGTATAAATCTTACACCTTTCTCCATACATATAATGTTTTCCAATTTTTCAAAGCGAGTATTATTACTTCTAGTTCCAAATTATGAGTAGGGTACTTCTGCTCATAAGTTTCGGTTGTCTGGATGCATATACAATAACTTTATTGTGCTGCATCAACACACATCCTATTCCCCTATGAGAAGTATTACTATAAACTACAAAATCTCCTTGATACTTTCAAAGTGATAAAATAGGTGACGTAACTATTCTTTCATTTAACTCCGCAAAACTTTCTTCACCATTCTCCACTTCATATAAACTTCTTGCTTTTCCTGGTTAGTTTCGTCAAAGGTATTGCAACTTTCAAGAAATCTTGCACAAATTTTCAATAATAACCGGTCCAGGGTAAAACTTCTTACTTTTGTTGGTGCTTTTGACCTTTCTTCATTCATAGTTACTTTAATTTCTACTGGATCTCCATTAGTCTCCTCCTCACTGATTACTTATGCTTTCTACCTTCAAAACTTTCACCTTGTAAATTTTACATACAACTTCTTTCTTCTCCGACTCCCCAGTTGTCATTAAATGCTTCACATGGTCCTTCGTTGACTTTAAGTAACACAAATATAACTCATCCAGATATTCTTTAAAGATTGTGTCCATCCAGTTTAAATATTACGGGTATGTTGGTTAATCCAAACGACAATACTTAGAATTTTATAACCATAGTTCCTAGTTCTGAAAATTATCTTGATATATCCATAGGTTAAATCTTCCATTGATAATACCCAAATTTTAAATCAATATTAGAAAATACTCTGCTTCTTTCATCTGATCAAACAAATTATTAGTTCGAGGTAACGGATACTTGCTCTTGATAGTAAACTTGTTGAACATTCGCTAATCAACGCATAAGCTCATACTTCCATCGTTCTTATTAACAATCAGTACTGGCGCACCTTAGGGGTTACACTAGGTCTAATCGCTCTTTCTTCTAACATCTCTTGTATCTGCTTTGCTAACTTCCTCATTTTAACTGGTGCCATTTTATGTAAGTCCTTGGTCACTTGCTTCGTTTCAGGTGCTAAGTCAATCGCGAGCTTCACTTCTCTATCTGGAGGAAATATTGATAACTCATTTGGAAACATATCTTGAAACTCTTTAATTGCTATAAAATCTTCAAATTTTGTTTGCTTCTGACTTTTATTTATCTCATGACCACCATTATGCTCACATCTTGATCACCGTAATCATCGTTAACAAATTCTTTACTCTCCTTCTTTCATCTGCTGAACCTCATAACCTTCTCATTTGGCGTCCTCAGAATTATCTTTTCATCACGATGGTCTGTCTAGACATCACGCTTTAATAGTTAATCCATTCCTTAGAATAATGTCAAATCCTCTTATCTTCCATGATATCAATTCTTCACAACTTATTGCCAGAAATCTCAATTCCGCCATTGGTACTCACTTATTTAACAACTACACATTCTTGACTTGCTAGTCCTTTAATCAAAATCTTATCAATTCAACAGGGTAATTTATCTTATCAACAAAACCTTGGGAGCTAAACAATCAAGTTGCTCTCACATATTTCAATAGTTTAACACATAAGGTATCCACGATAATCATTCACATCACCACATCCGTATTCTGAATAACATATTTCACAGGAAAATTGCAATTTCTCGTTCTCGGAGACGTATTCCTCATTGGATTAGATTCCCTTGACTCTTAGTGCATCCCTGACTGGGGCTAGTGATTTGCAATCCTCTCCATATACCCTTATTTCCTTTCCATGTATGAGAGGTAGATGGAACTTCGTCCACTTGGTTTATAATACGTTGATTTGCTTGAGAAACTTTTGCAAAGAACGACGGTATAACGAAATAACTAGAAGGATTCATAATTCAATAAACTTGAAGTTGAAAAGAAGGAAGAAATAATGATTTGGATATGAATGAGACAACCACATTGGTACTTAAGATGGTCAGTCTTTCATACCATATGACATACAGCACATGATTAGGTGGCGTCCCACCCGACTCTTCGTCATTCTGACAAAGTGTCTCACCATAACACTGTTTGTCCAAATCAGAAAGCAAAAATTGAGGGAAACAATTAAGTTTAAAAGGAATGCAATATCCTCCTTTTCAATATCATATCAAGGAGTTTATTTAAGAAAAGAAGTTCATACTTATTTAGGAATCAAAAAGGAATATAAGCTGTAATATTGAAGACAAGAACGATACCATTGGTCACCATCCACATTTCACTTGTATTCATCTTTCGAGCTTGTTCGATCATATCTCCATTGTGTCATATAATAACTTTAGAAAGTACGTTGAAATGCCTTCGCAAATTAAGCATTATGGTAGATTCTTACTTGTCACGTCTTGCGTCTTTAACATCACACCTATACGTATAATACTTTAACAATTCAATCATAATGGCGTCCCTAGCAGATAACCTCGAATTTCCATTTTCAATTTAGAATAACCTCGAATCATTCAACATGGCGATCTTTTTGTTAATAATATTCTTCTTTTAGAAAAATCTGGAAATCTTCTCAATCTCCTTCAGTCATACTCAGGCTTCTGTTAGATCAATGAATTCTTTGAACTTGGATAGTCCTAGTAATTGGATGAGTAATTGCTCCGTACGCTGATTCTGTTGTTAATCTTATCAAACAATATTTGTACCATTCTGTTAGGAATGATCAACTTCTTCATAATCGCAGGTTACTTCGTTCTCTGAATTAGCAATACTAAGTCTGAAGCAGCATCCTTCCAGGTAATCCAGGTCTTCTAACAAACAAGAAATTCAAGTAGTAACTTGACAACCAATGTTTAAAAATCATTTTATTCAAAAAGGCTTTTAGAAATTTTGTAAGGGAAAAATCTTTTTCGAGAACTTGTTAAAAATTTTGAAAATCACAAATCTGGTTTTCCTTACTATATGAGTTGGTTGTTGTCCTTCCGACCTATAACAAGGTACCAAATTAAAGAATCGATGACATAAAGGTCCATTCACTTCAATCTACCTCCTCTCCTTTATTGGGTCCATTTGTCTTCCTTAATCAATGATCACTTCAATTTTCGTTGCATGTTATCGTATTAATAGCTTCACATCAAAACTTCCATACTGGTAATGCTCCTGTCATCAACTTTGCAGTCATTTAGTAGAACAGGTTATCCAATAGTCAACAAGTCTATTTCATAGAACAAAATTTGCTCATATCACATCACATCACTACTTTACATATCGCATTTTTCGTAGCACCATCATCTAATTCTACAAAAATCCCAGATTTATCCTTTTCTCTTTAACTTCTTTAATATTCCTCTAGTCCATCCCACAAGTTAATCACGGATGGTCTATTCACTAGTGGCTCCATTTAATCTGGTAACAGTTATCCTCCGAAACACATGAATCTTCTTTCTAAACTCCTTCGCACCTTTATAAATATCTCATGTACTTACCATTTACTGTAGCTATCACATCCCTTCTCATAATTACTGTTGTTCCATAAGACAGGTTTTTAAACTGAGGGTATAGAATATGGTGTACAGTAAACTGAAAAGATACATTCATAGTTGAATGTGCAGAAGAACAAGAATAAGCAAATGGAGGTTCTTGAATAGGTAGCCTCGCATCAAGTGGTGATAGAATAGCGTAGAATAACTTAGAGAGGCGCAACCGTCATAATAGAAGGTAATACCATCAATACTAATGAAAGAACAAGATGAAATTTGAATCTAAAAAAAAATGACGATCCTCAAACGGAAAACTCCGAATGATCAGATGATACCAGGAAAACAGGATTTGCCATTATCGTTGTCTGGAAATCACGTCGCAAGCTAAGAATCCCGAGTCGCAACACGAACCATGCCGGAGACTTACTATACAGTCGCACTCATCCTCACGACGTCTTATCTTTCTATTTCCTATTCCTAATCCTAACCCTCTATCCAATCCCGACAATCTAGGCTTCTTTCAGTGACTTATAACCTATAGCTCTGATACCAACCTGTGGCGCCCTCCAAACCCGGGTCAGAAGTTCGGGGTCCATAACATATACACAATATATAAACCTGTATAAGAGATATTATTTATAATGACCCTGCTTCACAAAACCACAGATCGCAACAGGTTAAAGTATGAAAACAAGCCACAACCTTAACTTTCATTACAACGTACCAAATCCCAACTAGTTTAACTTACAACTGATAATACAAATGATTCTTACAATCTTACTATATCTTAACCGAATGAAGCTCCTGCTAGCTCGCTCCAACTGAAACTGGAACCTTAGCCCGCACATTGGACTGAGGAACTTCACTATCATCCATATCCTTTTCAACTGTAAAATATGTAAAAAGATTCGCAAGGGTGAGCTAACTAGCTCAGCAAGTCATAATAACGATAACTGAGGTTAAACAATGATCAAATGAGATAATTCGGAGGAATCAAGTTTCTTTCCAACTAATTATTAGAATTGGATATTCATTTTAAGTTTTAAAAACCAAGGTTAGGCTGCTAATCAGTCACGCACTAACCCCGAGCGAAGTACACAGCTCTACTCTATGAAATGGATCCAAGGCACACATTGGCCTAAATCGACCATAAATCTGGTCTGACCACGAATCTGGTCCACATAAAGAAAACTATCCAATTCTAAAACAATTTAGCGTAATAAACAATGTAATTCAATAAGCAAGATCATAATCAACAGCGATAAAGCATTGGTATAAAAGCGTAATATAAATCTTGAGTATCACAAGGGTATATCAGAGTATGTATAAGAAAAGGTTTCCAGTTTGTAAAGGATCAGGTATTAGACGAATACTGATTTTTCAAGGTATTGTTCTTTGGTATTATAAAGAATGGTTGGAGTATAAAAGTTTCTGTGTTTTTAAACAATTTTGTTCCAGTACTTGGTGTTTGGTAGTTACACATTTGGGGTGTAGTATCATATTTGGGTGGTTTGGTGTCTGAGGATCAACAAAGTAGGGTTTACAAAGAACAAGGCTTATGGCTCAAGATCAAGAAAAATCAGGGTTCAAGGGTAAATAGTTTAAAGCACTTGCAATATAAATAAGAGTTATTTCGAATAAGAGCGACATGTTATGAAACAGTTCAAAAATAATTGCGATATATTTTGAAGAAAAGTTCAGAAGTACTTGCCTCACAGGGCTTTACAACTATTACTGATCAATTCTGAGCCGACTCTGCCGCTCAGGCTCTAACGTCCAACCACTAGATTCCATTGGATTCGACTTCAACACTCAGGTTTTTCTGTTGAAACACTACTGAGCTCGTTGACTGATTACTAGGTTATCTTTAGTCCATCATCCACTTTCAGTGTTCCCGACTATAACCTACAGGGTCGAAATACCCTACGTTAGACGTCTAGGTATGCTTGACATATCCTCGATACTGATTCTTATCCAACGATATTCAAACCCGACTCGTAACTATTCATATTAGAATAACACAGACAACAATTAGGGTTCACATTCTCGAAATCGATCCAGTATTCGTTTTTTAAAAAAACATGTATACTCGTCATTTTACGAAATTAGGGTTACTGTGTTTTGGACAAAACATACAACACAACATACAATCAGGTTCTGTATAAAATATACGTATATATATTTACTTATTCTCGCTCGACGTCCCGATATCCTCGGGCACGCTCCCGTATTTCCGTAGTTGGATTTTCCGCATTTGCCGTGGATTTAACTTCAGAGGTTATGCTAACATTTTTCATATCAGATTTTACAGTATAGACTTTGCATCAGAATTTATACTAGAAGGAATTAAAGCAACTTTCTTCAAAGAAGGTTTTATTTGATAATAATCATATTACAAACTATGATATTCCTTACAAGTATAAATGGAATGCCATAAACTACCACAATAAAAACAAGGATTTGTGGTTTAAACCTAACAGACTGACTCTTAACTCCTGATTTAGGAGGTAAAGAGTTTATATCCTTTTTCTTCCTGCAAAAAGAAGCAAGATGGTTAGTGTTTCCACATTTATTGCATCTCTTTCTAGGAGCATTAGGAACAGGCTTTTAATTATTGCTTTTATTCACACCTTCCTTTCCATTCCTATTTTTCCTAGGTGGCTTGACCTTGTTTACATTCTTAATCTCTTTCAGCTTATACTTAAACTGCTTCCTTGTCATTAAGCCTATGTTAACTTCAACTGGTTTATCCTGTTTTAATTTTTCAGAAGTTGACTCTGCCTTAACTTCTGTATCATTATCTTTCATCTTTTTAGAATCAGACTTTACAGTTTTAGCTACAAACTTAACAGGATTTACCTTTGGCTTATTACTCTGTTTAACAATAATTGGCTTAATTTGTTCAGTTCTTGTTTCACTTTTATCATCTCCATAACCTAAGCCCTCTTTCCAGTTTCCACTACTTAGCAAATTCTGAGTTGTTCTGCCAGAGTTAGTCCAAGTCCTGATAATCTCTCTTTCCTTTTCTAACTCGGTTTTTAGAGATTGATTCAATTTTAACACTTCATCTCTAACATAAAAGGCATCATCTCTTTCTTTCTGAGTTTGATGGAACATAACTAACTTTTTTTCTAAATAGTCATTCCTTTTCTTATTAGTAATATGGTTTTAAGATAAGATCTCAACTCAGTAATATAATCAGTATGAAAAGCATAAGTTGTTTGAGGTACCTTTTATAACGACTCGTGTATTTTTGAATTATTTATTTATGTATTTATGGAAATTATTAAATAAATAAAATCTGTGTATTGGTTTTAACAGCTATGTATTGTTTGACTATTGATGTGTGATTTATAATATACTGGATTATTCGTGTGATTAATTATGGGATCGTATTGGATTGTTTTCATTTTCAAAAGTGAATTTGGTGCAAATTTATTTGCGTAAATACTTGGAGTGTCTCTAAAATTGTTTTTATGATTTTATAATTACATTAATTATTTTTAAGATTTTATAAAATTGAGAAATCAATATTTTATTAATTATTTATTTTTAAATGATTTTCTGATTGCTTTTATTTGTAAAATCCATATTTAATTCCAAAATTTTTCAAAAATTATGAAACTCATATTTATTTAAGTTTGGAATATTCCGAGAATTTTAAAATTATTTTGGAAATTTTCGGGACTAATTTCACCCGCGCGTTGTTTCATTCAATTGTTGAAAGTGGGTATAAACTGCATTTCAGAAATTATTTTAAAATTATGAGAATTATGTTTTTATTTACTTCGGGATATGTCTGACATTTTAAGACTAATTTAGATTTATTTCGATGTATTTTAACCGCACCTGGTTCCATCCAATCGCTAAATCCGGGTATTTATTGCGCTTCAAAAATTTATTTTAAAATTTCTAAAATCTTGTTTTTATTAATTTTAGGGAATTTATAATATTTCAAGATGTTTTGGTATTGTTTTCGCGTAACTTTGTCCGATAAATTGTGAATTTGGGGTAAAGTTTCGACTCCCGGATATTCAGGGACACGTGTCAAATCCTTATAAAAGAATTTGACACGTATCAGAATTATTGATACGTGTCCTGTGCAAACCAAACAAGCAGCAAGTCATTTTCTTTATTCCTTTTACATCAATTTCTTTACTCTCTGTTCTCTTTCTCCATTTCTCCTCCCGGCTGTTCCTGTTCGCCGCCGTTTCATTTTTCCGGCCGTGCCCGGTGAGCCGCCGCTTGAATCCTTAGCTTGGCTGGTTCTATTTGTGTTGACAATCTGTGTATACGTGTATATATATGTTCATGTGTATGATGTCAGCCTGTGTCTGTTGTGCCTGTTTTGATATCTTCTGTTATTTTCTTCCAGCCGCCACCGTGCGTATTTCGGCGTGGTGGCCGGCATGCGTGTAACGCACATGCGCGTGTTTCCGTTTCGTTGTTTTATGTGTTGCAAGTCACTGCTTTTGGTTTAGGTTCTGTGTAATTCGATTGTTCCACACTTTTTGGAATTCGAAGTTTAATCTAATTTTGTGAAAAATTTCGAATGAACTTTGTGATTATTCGGATATTTAACTTAATTATTCTAGATTTAAACTGGTAAAATTCGTATTGGAAACCCGAATGATTCGGGCACCGACAAATTTATTCCGAGTCCTAAATTTTTTTATAAAATAAATAAAATGAGTCATGTAATTAGTTTCGTATGGGAATGGTTGTGGACTTGTGAAAAATTAGATTGTGATTTGTATTATTGATGTCGATGATGTTTCGACGGGTAGTCCGATATCGTTTTATTCCACTATTATAAGCCATTACACCTCAAAAGGGTTTCTGAATAAATTTACATTTCTTTGCCATTATTACAATTCATATAGATACATAAGTCTGGTACATCAGAAGTTGAAAGCCTAGCCTATTGGTAATTTCTACCTCATCTACAGCGGCATCAACGCCTACAGGAAACTGCGGAACGTTTCATATCCGCTCGCAAATTGGGATCTTAGTCCTGTTCATCTTGTATATCTGTTGTTGTGTGATGAAAGAAAGTAAGGGTGAGCAACAAGCCCACCGAAATAATATGTATAATAATTAACAATATATGAGCATTCTCATAGTACTCATGAAAGTCTTGGTCAAGAAGAAATGAACCAAGTTGATATCTTAACGCGACCAAGTCACAAAATATTCAGTATATATATATACATATATACTATTCACAATCTTTGAAATCCTCTAACATGTATAATATACACAGAGTTCCAGTTTATAATTGTATAAAAATATCGTTGCAAGGTGATCTCATATATCTAACCTTGTCTCAACGTTTTTGTGAAAATCTTTGTCATGCATAAGATAATCATTAACCAGATATAAGTTGAAAAGATGAAGTTATAAGATACTCCAATATACTTATATCTTTTCCAAATACTACTTGAACTACCACCGTTCAAGGTATAATCAGTTTCAAAAGTTCATCACATAGATGAGACTACAAGAAAAGACTTGGATAGATTCAATCTTTGAAATATCATTATAAATAATGAAGTTACGAGATACTTCATTAAGTCCCGATATATATATACACCTATATATATACATTTCATACACTCAAATATTACACTTTCATGGACGCCCACTGAGCCCATGTTGCTTATGCCGACTCAAATAGATGGACTTACTTCCCGAACGTTAGGCAAGTAATCAAAATATTTTCTCAAAACAGCAACCTTGTTGCGAATATAAAATACACCACAGAGCCGGATCCCTTAGGTTCTGAGCGAGTATTTAAATCCCCTTCGAAAGGAAGATCTTAAATTTGAAAATGAGTTTTGGGATCCGTTCTAACTTTTAAAAATCATTTTGAAGACTCGAAAATATTTTAAAGAATGTTTAGAGTAATGCTGATTTAATGAAATAAATCAGTCCCGATATATGAGAAAATATCTGAATATTATTAATTAAATAATATTCCCATAAGGATAATCTTTATAAAAATATTTGAAGTAGAAGTTTTAAAACTCATACTTGAAATGAATAATAAATAGCCAAAGATATACTTATACGAAAGTACGATCTTTATATGAATAATCGAAAGTAAGTTTGATTATTGAAACATTATTCTTTAATAAAATAAAGAATATTATTTAATAAAAGAGGCGTAGTCATAAGCCCTCGAATGAATATTCAAAATAATATTCATTAAATAAAATAAACGGAGTCTTAAGTCCTCGAATGAATATTCACAATAATATTCATTAAATAAAATAAACGGAGTCATAAGTCCTCGAATGAATATTTAAAATAATATTCATTAATTAAAATAAAGTTATCGAATAAACCTTATTCGATTAATAGTTTTGAAAACTATATCTATATATTATAAATATATATATAATATACTCGGGAACATCGACTCCCGGTTTAGAAAATGTCCACCTTTGGGTCCCCTATACTAAGGGTATACGCAACTACTGCTTATCTCTATCATAGGTATTATGCAACTTATAAGCATTGAATCAACAATTAGATATCAAGATTACGAAACAAGCATGCATATAAATATCATATCACATGCTCCAATATATCGCAAGATTTGCTAATAACAATCATGCACTTATCATAAGATAATGCATATATATATATACATCACAACAACAGTATAACGGGTAGAAAACTTGCCTGACTGTTCCCGGATAGACTTAAGCTTAGAGTGGGTCCGATAACCTATGAACAACAACAAAAGTCGGAATTAAACCCCGGTCTCTTAAGAAACTAAACTTTAACCAATTCAACCTTAATGTTCGCCTAAGGTCACTTCAACGCTTAACAAATCACATAAGTCGATCGAGTACCCTCGGCTCCACCATTTTTAATACATTAACCGTTATGAATTTTAAGGTGACGCTTTCGCGAATACCCTACCAACTGCCTAGTCCACTTTACATAATTATTTCATACTCCAATTAGTCATTTAAGGGCCTTAACCAAGGTTTCAAAGTAAGGCGAGGGGTAATGGTTCGTTCGCGAAATGCCGTTACTTAAAATGGTCGTTTCTCCTAAACCGTGCATCAGATTCAAGCGAACCACATATCAAAACGAAGCTCGTAAAATGAACTATCTAAACATGGGAAAGGTTAGAATCTTTCAGTGAGTTCACGGGTCCTTAAATTAAGAACAAAACAGTTAAGGAAATCTGGCATTATGACGTTTATGTTTACACGATTTCCAATTTAATTAACACTCTAAATTATCATCAATTCACTCACAACCACCAATACAACAATATTCAACCATCATACTACAAACTCAGTCCCCAACTCCAAGTTTTACCAATTTATCCAACCAATCAAAGACCCAATATTCAAAACCAATACAAATCCACCAAAACTACTTATAATCAAAGATCAAGCCTTAATACTAACAATGCTTCAATAAAACTTAATGGAATCATAAAATCAAAACTAGGGTTTGAAGTTGATACCTTCCTCGGTAGGTGTTAAGTTTCTAGGAAGCCTTAGGGAGCCTTAATCTAACCTCCTACAAGCTTGATCTTTCCAAAGAAATCAAGAACACAAAGTTAGGTTTTGAAGTTTCTAAAAGTCTGATTTAAAGAACTGTAAAATGAGGGTCTTACTATGCTTATTTGGACGAGACTTATGAACAAGAGTTGTATGCCATCTCAATACCTTTCCAACGACCTATAGAACACAACATTTGAGTGAGTATTAAAGGAGATATGGTAGTTTTAAGTTGCTGCTCTGGTTTTGGCCGAGAGCAAGGGAAGAAAAAGTGAAGTAAAAATGTTTCTAGTTTGATTAAATGATTAGTGTGGTGTTTATCTTGGTTACTTCCTTTTGTTATTAATTAGATTGTTACCATGGTAAAAATGGTGTGGCTCACAATCAACCAACCAATCCCTCCATTTGTCATGCTTATGTCACCATGCCTATGTCATCTTTCTCATGTCATCCTCTTACACTTGTCTTCTTCTTGTTGGTGTGATGACATCATCATCTACTAACCTCTTTGATTAACCCCTAATTACTTGGCTAATGACCGCTTATCTGTTATACAGTTCGCTTAACTTTCGTTCTCGTTTATCGTTTGAGGGATCATACTTGGGATCTTATTACTTAGGTTTCCCTAAACTTTTCTCAATATTTTATATTACTTTTATGATCCTCTCTAAAAATCCTTGAATTTAAATCCTTTTTATCATGTTACCTTATACTCAATTCTTTCGGTATCTGGTGGATTTTCGGGAAAAATTAAAGTGTTCAGATTTGGATTCTGACGATCTTTAGATACACTTATATACCATATAGAGTACTAATAAGACTTCAGAATATCAATAAAAGAACTGCTACATTATGTGGCATGAAAAGTTTTCTTATTCAACATAATCAGCAAAATCACTATTCATAAGGTTTACAAAAAGTCCAAATTTTTTGGGGTTATTACAGTCTCCCCTCCTTAAAAGGATTTCGTCCCAGAATCAGATAGAAAATGAGTAGGGATACTTTCTTAGCATTGCACTTTCTAACTCTCAAGTCAATTTTCCCACATTGTGGTTCTGCCATAAACCCTGACGAGCATGATAACCCTTCTTCTAAGCACTTGTCCATTTTTGATCTATAACCCTTCCTAGTTGCTCCATATAGGTTACGTCTGGTTGCATGTCTATGCGCTCATATGCCCCTATTTGTCTGGCATCCGGATTACACTTCCTTAACATTGATACATGGAACACGTTATGAAATTGCTAAGGTTCGGGGTAAGGCTAGCTCATATGTTAACTTCCCAATACGAATTAATATATCCAAGGGTCCAACAATTCTTGGGCTTAGCTTTCCTTTCTTTCCGAACCATATCCATCTTTTCCAAGGGAATACCTATAACAACACTAGGTCCCCTACTTCCTATTCTTTGTCCTTTCATGTCAAATCAACATACTTCTTATGTCCATCTTGGGCTACTACCAGCCGTCCTCTGATTAGATCTATTATATCCTTGGTCCTTTGGACTACTGCGGGTCCGAGCATCTTGTGCTCTACAACTTCATCCTAACATAAGGGAGATCGACATTGTCTTCCCTCAAGGATCTCATAAGGCGATACCTCGATACTGACATACGATCGATTATCGTAAGAAAACTCAATCCGCGTTAAGTGATCTTTCCAAATTTCTTTCAAGTCTATTGTACAGACTCTCATTATCTCATCTAGATCTACAGCTTTTGCTTCTCAATACCCACTCTTTTCCAGTTCGTAATCGTTACTATCTTCCGTACCAAATTTTATACTGATTACACTTTTGCTCGTTAGCATTCTATAACCTTTCAATAATCGCGTCAACCTTAGTATCACGAACGCGTTAGAATCGGAAGACCACCATACTTGGTACCACTTCATCTCTAGCTGCCTCCATCTTCGAAAGCTTGGTCCTTCATATAGAAGTAAATTTTTTTATTGAGAGATCAATATGATCATGAACACTTGTTACATTGCATAGTTAGTACAGAAGGTGGCCAGCCTTTAGTACTTGACAAGCAATTAAACAATAGATGGTATCCTACTAGGCTTCTATCACACAGATAGATAGTCATTCGGCAATACCTCCCCTTCTGGAAAGGTTGTTCTTCTCAGCTTATATGAAATGAAAAGGAGAGAAAAGAACGAATTGAAGAGAATTGTATATATATATATAATATACTGCCACAAATTATCTGGCTTGGAATCTACCTCTGAACTATAGAGGTTTGTCATAGGAGAACAAAACATATACGTATTTCACGTGTCTGAATATTTACTATTCCGTCCATCATTCTATGGACTCATGCTCTTGCTCGAGCTTATAAATAATCACCTTTAAAACTCCCTCGATATCGAAAATAGAATCTGGGATTTCATTCTAGACATCATCGTTATTAGAATTCCATGCTTGCATCGCAACCTTCCTCGTATAGTAATACGACTCTCTATTGATAAGAAGGAATAAGTATTCAATAGGTAGATAATCGACTTAATTAGCCTATCAATGATAACTTATACACCACCACGACCCGATTAGTGGTACTCGCTCTCAACATCCATTCCAATATTACTCTCACGGTTGTAAGTAATCGGCTCATTACTCGCAGAATCATTCCTGCATTACTATGACCCACCGTTGACCTACTGTAGTCATTCGTTTTCCATGAAGTTTTAATAGCTAACCATACGGAGTCCATTCATATTATATCGAATCCTTCTAAGGAGGTAACATAATCACCATTCATGATTCGTGAAGAACATTTATGATCCTGACGTACATACATGACATGAAGCAGATAAAATTGTAGAAGAGTTTCAATCAAAGCAACGATAGCAGGCTAATACCATTATTAACCATATTTCTTTACTGGGAGACATGAAGCTCAAAGGTTCATTTAGTCCTTTCGTAACATGCTCCTGGCTTATCTCAAGATATGACCTTCTAAGATAGAAAGCCCGCTCATGGCGATTACATGAATTAAATCTTTACCAAACTACTATTACGGTTGAGTACCGCACAGTCATCAGAAGGAATGTCAATCTTTCACACCATAATACAACCTTCACAGAATTAACCATTATCACTGTATTCCTCTGGCACGAGCGCCGATAATTTCCTCTTACACTTAAAGTGTTGGCCACCTCTTTGGCCTTTCCTAATAGTAAATTTCCTTACAATCAATGTCATTTTAACCACCTCCAACTAAATTTTCTACCTCATTTCAATCACTGCTTATGTAAAAATGCTTCTCTTAAGTCCTGGTGAGAAAAAAAATCACCATTTTTCCATAAGTCATTGCCTTAGTCTGTAGATGTGAACATTGCCACGACTGACTCTCGATCATACTTAGGATGTCTCTTATCTTGGGTCCTTCTTGTTTTCACCAGTCTCGACCCTCGTTGGATCGATCTATACTTTCTTATGGTTCAAAGTGCCCCACCTGGCATTATTATAATTACGTCATATTTCCTTCATCAAAATTTCTATTCTTGAGAACTTTGAATATTACCTTTCTCCTTGTAAAACCTCTAAGGTTATCCTTAATCCTTCATCAGGTACATCCTAGGCACAGGGCATATCAAGATACCATTTACTAATACCAGAATCATTGTCTATATACTTCTGAAAAATTTCTCCACTGATCCTTAAAGGTTGTTGTTACCTTAATCCTTTCCAATTCATACTGTCAAAACTCATGATGTCCCTATTAAGGATGAAATGCCAACCTTTATGCATTCCCCTAGGATTCATTTCAAGTTATCGGGGTTTTATTCATAATTCCACCTTTAAAAGATACTTACACTCTTCCATGGATAAATCAAGTCATATATACTTGATAGATTACCTTATTCAATCATTCTCACTTCGATAGTCTATACTTAATTTCACAATAGCATCCTTATTCAAACTGAGGTCAATCCATATGGCCTCCAAAAGATAACAACGGTTTTTTTTCCGCTTTGCTTGCCTAATTTGGTAATGACGACATGGATGTTCTGCTTAATAATTGCTTATTTACTTTTGTTGTTTATCTCAACAGTCATCTCAATGTTGGGATCTTTCATACCTTGCGTCTCCCTTTCTGGGTATCAAGCCACCGGTCTTACACTTCACATTCTTGAAGGTCACTTCCTTCATCCAATTTTCCTAATTTCTTACTTCCTTGTCTCCTCAGTCTATCCGCGTCTCATTATTTATCCTTCGAACTATCTCAAGGTTTCCTCGAATCCTCCCAACTTACAGGGGATAAAATATATGTATCTCTTATGCCTTCAACCATCAATTTTAACTCATGGTGAATCACCCTCATCCTGACGATTACATACTTTTCTATTTCTATTGCTACGAGTCTTTAGGGTTTCCTCAAACCCAACTCCCTTATCATTCCTCAAACTCTATTGCCTTTATATTCCTTTCCACTTCAGTTTCTTTTTATTTTCCTTTCTCTTATCATTATTTCATGAACCAAAACAACATAAGCATTGATTTCAAACATCCCGTCATTCTGGATTCGTGTCCTCAAAATGAATCTTGACAACTTTTACAACTTATTAGATTCATAATTCATCATACTCGTCTGCCTTTGTTCTGGCTCTAAAGCTTTTACACTATCTCCATAACCTTGGGAAGTACTTTCCTGAACCCAATTGACTGAACTTAAATCAGTTTATTATAATCTCTTTCTCCGTGCCTTCCTTGGCCTTTCACCAGCGGATGGCCTCTCTCTTAGGAGGGTAAGTGACAAAAACAGTCTTTTGTGATTCGTCAATCATTTAGAATCTCAAATGATTCCTATATTTCCTTTAGCCAGGCTCTTGCCCTGACTGGGTCAGCTTGTTCCTTGGAACTCTGAGTGCTTAGCAACTTAAAGGTCCTGAAAGAATTTCTCACCGCATTGTTTCCTCAGGGTGGTGGCTGGGGATAATAGTCTAAGTTCTGTCTAGAAAGGTCCATAAATTATCGTATAGGAGTACCATCTCGGGTCTCCTTTCCTTACTCGACTTCTGTTTCCTTAGTCTGAACGTTCCCTCCTCCCCATAATCAGGGTCATTCTACATGTTTTAAATCCTCATTTTCCACTTCATTATGTTATGGGTTCCTTCTATCTTGATGGCTACCTCCCTGACTATCACGTTCAGAGTTTGCTCTAAATCTTATTCCTCAAACTAGCTTTTATCTAAGATCTCATCTTTAAGCTCTTGAACATTTGAAACCCAAATTCTATAGGAATACCTCATTATTCCCTTATCATCTTTCTCGGTATTAATCTCTTACCTATTTGTTGGCTCTCTGCCTTCATTCATCACTTTTTCTGGCACAATATGTTCTTTTCCAATAATTCGGGCTGTATTGCAATCTCAAACAGCTTTTCGGTACCGGCTCCGGTTACCTTCACTTCTATTTCCATTTTCTCAAAATCTCTTATAAACTCTCCCAAAGACATTATCATCTTGAGTCTCTCCTTTTTACTAAGGGCATCAGCCACCACATTGGCTTTCCCCAAATGATAAAGAATCTCCCAATCATAATTCTTGATTAGCTCTAACCGCCTCCTCTGGCGTATGTTGAGCTCTTTCTATGTAAAAATGTACTAGAGCTCCTATGGTTTGTGTAAATCTTCCACTTCTCTCCATACAAGTAGTGCCTCCACTCTTTAAGGAAAAACTATTTCCACGAGCCCAAGCTCATGGGTGGGGATATCGAATTTTATATTCCCTTAATTTTCTTGACGCGTACGCGATTACCTTGTTGTGCTGTATAAGAAGCACCCTAATTCCTTATGCGAAGCATCACTACACATCACAAAATCTCCCTTTCCATCCGGCAACGCCATCATAGGAGCCGTCACCAATCTTTGCATTAGTTCTTGAAAGTTGTTCTCGTATTTCTCTGTCCATTCGAATTTCTCAGTCTTACGAGTAAGCGCGTTAAAGGGGCTACTATCTTTACAAACTTGAATGAACCTCCGGTAGTAACTGGCCAATCCTACCTCTGGTAGTCGCCCTAACCATAGTCATCAATTCCTCAGTGGTCCTTTATTCATTCTTGTCAGGATCCTCCACAGGATTCTTCTCAGCAACAATCCCTTCTAGGACAACATGCTCAACCGCTACATCCTCAATATGAACATCATCCGGTCCCGCGTTAGGACGCTCTATCGGATCCATAATCTGATCTCCAATAAGTAATAAAACATCATCGCGTTGTTGCTCCTCAACCTCAGGGTTCGGAGTCCCGCTACCATATACGATAACGAACTACGCTTCTATCACGATATTTATAAGGGTTCCCATAAGGGTTTTAACTGTCAGTACTACGTTAGGTAATCCGACTATGAACTTGGCAAGAGTTCTTATTATCTTAGTGAACTTAATATTTTAACGTCATATCATCTCTGATGTTTATAACGCTTAGCTCTGATACCAATTCTGTAACACCCCCAAATCCGGGGTCGGGGATCCGGGTTGTCACGAGTTCCATTTCCCTTAATAACACTTAATCTTAATAAACAACCAACTACTACAGACTGTGACCCCACAATACACACATACACACCACAAGTTAAAGTCTAAGAGATGAATACCAAAAATAACACTTGTCATTTTATTCCACAATTATAAGCCATTACACCTCAAAAGGGTTTCTGAATAAATTTACATTTCTTTTCCATTATTACAATTCATATAGATACATAAGTCTGATACATCAGGAGTTGAAAGCCTAGCCTATTGGTAATTTCTACCTCAGCTACAGCGGCATCAACGCCTACAGGAAACTGCAGAACGTTTCATATCCGGTCGCAAATTGGGAGCTTGGTCCTATTCATCTTGTATATCTGTTGTTGTGTGATGAAAGAAGAAAGCAAGGGTGAGCAACAAGCCCACCGAAATAATGTGTATAATAATTAACAATATATGAGCATTCTCATAGTACTCATGAAAGTCTTGGTCAAGAAGGAATGAACCAAGTTGATATCTTAACGCGACCAAGTCACAAAATATTCAGTATATATATACATATATACTATTCACAATCTTTGAAATCCTCTGACATGTATAATATACACAGAGTTCCAGTTTATAACTGTATAAAATATCGTTGCAAGGTGATCTCATATATCTAACCTTGTCTCAACGTTTTTGTGAAAATCTTTGTCATGCGTAAGATAATCATTAACCAGATATAAGTTGAAAAGATGAAGTTACAAGATACTCCAATATACTTATATCTTTTCCGAATACTACTTGAACTACCACCGTTCAAGGTATAATCAGTTTCAAAAGTTTATCACATAGATGAGACTACAAGAAAAGATTTGGATAAATTCAATTTTTGAAATATCATTATAAATAATGAAGTTACGAGATACTTTATTAAGTCCCGATATATATATACACCTATATATATACATTTCATACACTCCTTGAAAACCTCTGTTATGAAAATTATAAACAGAGTTGCAATATCCAATGAATTTGGAAAAACAGAATTTTGGCACAAACCTGATATCTTGCTGATCAGGCAAAGATACCAATTAAGTCACCTTTTCTAATAGTATATGGATGAATCCCCCACTGGTCATCACCCTGGCCACATTAGGGCCTTATGTTGGACTACCACTCAGCCACTTTCGCATTGATGGACTCCCACTGAGCCACTTACACTTTCATGGACGCCCACTGAGCCCAAGTTGCTTATGCCGATTGAAAGAGATGGACTTACTTCCCGAATGTTGGGCAAGTAATCAAAATGTTTTCTCAAAACAGCAACCTTGTTGCGAATATAAAATACACCACATAGCCGGATCCCTCAGGTTTTGAGTGAGTATTTAAATCCCCTTCGAAAGGAAGATCTTAAATTTGAAAATGAGTTTTGGGATCCGCTCTAACTTTTAAAAATCATTTTGAAGACTCGAAAATATTTTAAAGCATGTTTAGAGTAATGCTGATTTAATGAAATAAATCAGTCCCGATATATGAGAAAATATCTGAATATTATTAATTAAATAATATTCCCATAAGGATAATCTTTATAAAAATAATTGAAGTAGAAGTTTTAAAACTCATACTTGAAATGAATAATAAATAACCAAAGATATACTTATACGAAAGTACAATCTTTATTTGAATAATCGAAAGTAAGTTTGATTATCGAAACATTATTCTTTAATAAAATAAAGAATATTATTTAATAAAAGAAGCGGAGTCATAAGCCCTCGAATGAATATTCAAAATAATATTCATTAAATAAAATAAACGGAGTCTTAAGTCCTCGAATGAATATTCACAATAATATTCATTAAATAAAATAAACGGAGTCATAAGTCCTCGAATGAATATTTAAAATAATATTCATTAATTAAAATAAAGTTATCGAATAAACCTTATTCGATTAATAGTTTTGAAAACTATATCTATATATTATAAATATATATATATATAATATACTCGGGAACATCGACTCCCGGTTTAGAAAATATTCACCTTTGGGTCCCCTATACTAAGGGCATACGCAACTACTACTTATCTCTAGCATAGGTATTATGCAACTTATAAGCATTAAATCAACAATTAGATATCAAGATTACGAAACAAGCATGCATATAAATATCATATCACATGCTCCAATATATCACAAGATTTGCTAATAACAATCATGCACTTATCACAAGATAATGCATATACATATATACATCACAACAACAGTATAATGGGTAGAAAACTTGCCTGCGTGTTCCCGGATAGACTTAAGCTTAGAGTGGGTCCGATAACCTATGAACAACAACATAAGTGGGAATTAAACCCGGGTCGCTTAAGAAACTAAACTTTAACCAATTGAACCTTAATGTTCGCTTATGGTCACTTCAACGCTTAACGAATCACATAAGTCGTTCGAGTACCCTCGGCTCCACCATTTTTAATAAATTAACCGTTACAAATTTTAAGGCGACGCTTTCGCAAATACCCTACCAACTGCCTAGTCCACTTTACATAATTGTTTCATACTCCAATTAGTCATTTAAGGGCCTTAACCAAGGTTTCAAAGTAAGGCGAGGGGTAATGGTTCGTTCGCGAAATGCCGTTACTTAAAACGATCGTTTCTCCTAAACCGTACATCGGATTCAAGTGAACCACATATCAAAACGAAGCTCGTAACATGAACTATCTAAAAATGGCAAAGGTTAGAATCTTTCAGTGAGTTCACGGGTCCTAAAGTTAAGAACAGAACAGTTAAGGAAAATCGGGCATTATGACGTTTATGTTTACGCGATTTCCAATTTAATTAACACTCTAAATTATCATCAATTCACTCACAACCACCAATACAACAATATTCAACCATCATACTACGAACTCAGTCCCCAACTCCAAGTTTTACCAATTTATCCAACCAATCAAAGACCCAATATTCAAAACCAATACAAATCCACCAAAACTACTTATAATCAAAGATCAAGCCTTAATACTAACAATGCTTCAATAAAACTTAATGGAATCATAAAATCAAAGCTAGGGTTTGAAGTTGATACCTTCCTTGGTAGGTGTTAAGTTTCTAGGAAGACTTAGGGAGCCTTAATCTAACCTCCTACAAGCTTGATCTTTCCAAAGAAATCAAGAACACAAAGTTAGGTTTTGAAGTTTCTAAAAGTACGATTTAAAGAACTGTACAAATGAGGGTCTTACTATGCTTATTTCGACGAGACTTGTCAACAAGAGTTGTAGGAAATCTCAATACCTTTCCAACGAGCTATAGAACATAATATTTGAGTGAGTATTGAAGGAGATATGGTAGTTTTAAGTTGCTGCTCTGGTTTTGGCCGAGAGCAAGGGAAGAAAAAGTGAAGTAAAAATGTTTCTAGTTTGATTAAATGATTTGTGTGGTGTTTAGCTTGGTTACTTCCTTTTGTTGTTAATTAGATTGTTACCATGGTAAAAATTGTGTGGCTCACAATCAACCAACCAATCCCTCCATTTGTCATGCTTATGTCACCATGCCTATGTCATCTTTCTCATGTCATCCTCTTGCACTTGTCTTCTTCTTGTTAGTGTGATGACATCATCATCTACTAACCTCTTTGATTAACCCCTAATTACTTGGCTAATGACCGCTTATCTGTTATACGGTTCGCTTAACTTTCGTTCTCGTTTATCGTTTGAGGGATCATACCTGCGATCTTATTACTTAGGTTCCCCTAAACCTTTCTCAATATTTTATATTCCTTTTATGATCCTCTCTAAAAGTCCTTGAATTTAAATCCTTTTTATCATGTTACCTTATACTCAATTCTTTCGGTATCTGGAGGATTTTCGGAAAAAATCAAAGTGTTCGAATTTGGATTCTGATGATCTTTACATACACTTATATACCATATAGAGTACTAATAAGACCTCAGAATATCAATAAAAGAACTGCTACATCGTGTGACATGAAAAATTTTCTTATTCAGCATATATAATCAGCAAAATCACTATTCATAAGGTTTACAAAAAGTCCAAAATTTTTGGGGTTATTACAAAGATGAACAAGAAGGATGTTGGAGTCAAGATCCCTTTTCTGGATAAAGATAATTACCATCATTGGAAGGTAAAGATGCATCTTCATTTGCTTTCTCAAGATGAGGCCTTTGTTGACTGCATAGAAAGAGGCCCTCATGTTCCAATGAGAGTTGCAACAGGAAATGAGCCATCAGTCCCCAAGCCAAGGCATGAATGGTCTGATCCTGACATTGAACAAGTCAGGATGGATAAAAAAGCGATGAATATCCTATTTAATGGAGTTGATGGTGATATGTTCGATAACATTATCAACTGCAAAACTGCCAAGGATGTTTGGGATACAATACAGATCATCTGTGATGGCACTGAGCAAGTTAGAGAAAATAAGATGTAGCTCCTGATTCAGCAATATGAGCATTTTCATAATGAAGAAAGTGAGTCTCTCACTGACATTTTTAGTAGGTTTCAAAAACTGCTAAATGCTCTAAAACTGCATGGAAGGGTCTATCAGATAAAAGACTCCAATCTGAAATTCCTTAAATCTCTTCCAAAGGAATGGAAACCAATGACAGTCTCATTGAGAAACTCACAGGATTATAAGGAGTTTACTTTGGAGAGACTGTATGGCATCCTGAAAACATATGAGCTTGAAATAGAGCAAGATGAGAGGATGGAGAGAGGAAAGAAGAAAGGAGGATCCATTGCACTAGTTGCTGAGTTGGAAAAAGAGAAGGAAGTGAAGATGGAAGCTGTTGAGTTAACTTCAAGGGTCTGTGAAAGCAAGGGAAAGGGGCTTGTAGCTGAAAATGAAGATTCTTTGAGCCAAGATGACATGGAGGACATTGATGAATACCTAGCATTTCTTTGCCAAGCTCAAGTTCAAGAAGAATTTTGGAGCAGCCAAGCCAAATAGAAACATGGTGGATAAATCAAAATTCAAATGTTTCAAATATGGCTTGGCAGGGCACTTTGCCAGTGAGTGTAGGAAGTCAGATTCCAGTAAGAAAAAGTTTGAGCCTGTGGATTATAAGCAAAAATACTTTGAGCTACTCAAACAAAAGGAAAGGGCGTTCATAACACAAGAAAATGACTGGGCAGCAGATGGTCTGGATGAAGATGAAGATGTCAGCTATGTTAATCTAGCCCTAATGGCCAAGTCTGATGAGACAGAAACAAGTTCTTCAAGTAATCAGGTAATTACTACAAACCTTGCACATTTATCCAAAGCTGAGTGTAATGATGCCATAAATGACATGTCTATATAGTTATATCATTTGCGTGTTACACTTAAGTCTCTTACTAAAGAAAATGCTAAAATCAAAGAAAATAATTTGTTTTTGAGTGAGAGAAATAATGTGCTTGAGTCTCAGTTCATTGATTTTGAAAAGTTAAGAATTGAGTGCAAGATTGCCAAAGAAGAATTAACTGAGTCCTTGAAGAAAGAAGAAATTTTAAAGAAGCAGCTCGAGCGTGAACAAGTGGTGATAAAGGCATGGAAAACATCCAGGGATGTCCATGCTCAAATCACCAAAGTTCAAGGAATTGAATCTTTCTGTGATGCATCTTGGAAAAAGAACAAAGAGAAACTAGAACCAAATCTGGTAGAGGGAGTGCTAAAAGATGTAGACTCGACGTATGATGAGGATTATCTGTCGGATATCAAAAAGGGTTATCCGTCGAATGATGAAAATCCTCATCCGTCGGCTGTGAGCAAGCCTATCAGTAAAGCCAAACTTGTTAAGCTGAATAAGAAGTATGGGTCTGTTTCCAAGAACTTTGTTTCAGGAGAATCGAGTCAAGTTAGGAAAGGGAAAAAGGCTAATGTTGGTCACATGACTGTCAAACAGTTAAGTGACAGACTTGAAAAGATTGAGGTAAAAACAGAGGCTAAAAAGAAAAACAATAGAAATGGTAAAGTAGGGATTAACAAACACAATAACTACACACATGATAAATATGTTCCTAGAAAAATCTGTGTCAAGTGTGGTAGTGTAAATCATTTGTCTGTTAATTGCAAATCTGCCATGCCTACTCCCATGTCTGTGCCACCTCACTTTCCTAACATGAATGCCATGCCTCCCATGCCTATGAATGCTATGTCTACACAGAATATGAATGCACAGTTTGCTAACATGCCATTTGCACCTAATCCTTATTATGCTGCATTTAGTATGCCACACATTCCATTTAGCATGCCTTACTGGAATAACATATTTACTAATAGCATGCCATTCCCTGTTGATTATAATATGCATGATAATTCTGCTGCAATGAATGGTTTCAAAGGCCCAACTCAAATGACCAAGGATGAATCTGATATCCCCAAGTCAAATGAGATAAAGCCTAAGAAACAGAAAAAGAAAGCTAACAAGGCAGGACCCAAGGAAACTTGGGTACCAAAATCAACTTGATTTGATTTTGATGTGTACAGGGAAATAGAAAGAATCTTTGGTACTTGGATAGTGGTTGTTTAAGACACATGACTGGTGATTCTACCCTGCTCACATAGTTTAAGGAGAGAGCTGGCCCAAATATTACTTTTGGAGATGATAGCAAGGGTTATACTGTGGGATATGGCTTGATTTCAAAGGACAATGTCATCATTGAGGAGGTTGCCTTAGTGGATGGTCTCAAACATAATTTGTTGAGTATCAGCCAGCTTTGTGATAAAGGCAATTCAGTAACCTTCAACTCAGAAGCCTGTGTTGTGACTAATAAAAGAAGCAACAAAGTGGTTCTCACTGGTGTGATAAAAGGTAATGTGTACCTAGCTGATTTCAACTCATCTAATGCAGAATCTGTTACTTGTCTTCTCAATAAAGCAAGTCAGGATGAAAGTTGGCTATGGCACAAGAAGCTATCCCATTTAAACTTCAAGACCATGAATGAGCTAGTAAAGAAAGAAATGGTTAGAGGCATTCCTTTAGTGGAGTTTTCTAAGGATGGACTGTGTGATGCCTGCCAAAAAGGGAAGCAGATCAAAGCATCACTCAGGAAGAAACTTGATTCAACAATTGAAGAACCTTTGCAGCTGCTCCACATGGATTTGTTTGGACCAGTCAATGTGTTGTCTATCTCAAGAAAAAGATTTTGCCTAGTAATTGTAGATGATTTCTCAAAGTTCTCTTGGACATACTTTCTAAATTCTAAAGATGAGGCTAGTGAAATCATCATCAATCACATAAGGCAAGTCAATAATCATCCTGATTTCAAGGTGAGAAGAATCAGGGGTGACAATGGAACTGAGTTCAAGAATTCTGTCATGAGAGCATTTTGTGAGGAAAATGGGATTCTGCATGAGTTTTCAGCAGCAAGAACTCCACAACAGAATGGAGTAGTAGAAAGGAAGAACAGATCACTTATTGAAGCTGCAAGGACCATGCTTAAAGAGTCTAAACTGCCAATATATTTTTGGGCTGAAGCTGTAAATACTGAATGCTACACTCAAAATATTTCTCTGGTTAATCAAGCAAGATGCATGACTCCCTATCAACTGTTCAAGAATAAGAAGCCAACTCTAAATTTTCTTCATGACTTTGGCTGCAAGTGCTATATTCTGAGAAATCAAACTGATCAAAATGGGAAGTTTGATGCTAAAGTAGATGAAGGAATTTTTGTTGGATATACTATTGGTAAAGCATATAGAGCCTACAATCTAAGAACCAACATTGTTGTGGTATCAATGCATGTTGTGTTTGATGATAAAAAGATTGAAGGACTGCAAGATGGAGATTACCATGAGAGCCTCAAATTCGACAATGTGGAGATAGTTAGTGATGACAGTGATGATGAAAGTGATCAAGAAACAGTATCTAAGGATAATGCAAAAAAATCTACTACAAATGAAGCACAAAACTCAACATCTGTCGAGTTGCATAATGCTTCATCCGTCGGGAGGCAATCTGCGTTATCCGTCGGGAGACAACCAGCCTCATCCGTCGGTACTCAAAACTCACCATCCATCGGGTTATCAAGAGAAGATGGAAATCAAGATAGATCACCTATAGAAAGTTCCCCTTTCTCAAATCAAAGATCCATAAACTCAGGGGGAGTTTCTAACAGTCAAAACTCAATCACACATCAAGACAACAATGAGGTCTCTTCATCTAGAGCTAATCTACCTCAACAAAGAAAATGGACAAAAGATCACCCCTTTGAGCTCATAATTGGTGAAGCATCTTCTAGAGTTCAAACAAGGAGAGCAACTCAAGAAGAATGTCTATACAGTAACTTTCTTTCTGAGGAAGAACAAAGAAGGTAGAAGAAGCTTTGTTGGATCCTGATTGGATTTTAGCTATACAAGATGAGCTAAACCAATTTGAAAGGAATAATGTATGGAAGCTGGTGCCCAAGCCTAAAGGAAAGAATCCAATAGACACCAAATGGGTATTCAGAAACAAGATGGATGAAAATGGCATAGTAGTCAGGAACAAAGCTAGAATGGTTGCTAAGGGCTATCATCAACAAGAAGGAATAGATTTTGATGAAACATTTGCTCCTGTTGCAAGACTTGAAGCCATCAGAATCTTCTTAGCCTATGCAGCCCATGCCAATTTCAAGGTCTATCAAATGGTTGTCAAAAGTGAAAGGAATATGTCCTAAGTCCAATCATGTATTAGGATTTAGGAATAACTTTTTATGTAATCTGTTTTGATTTCATTGATATTAATAAAAGACTTGTTTGGTTTTTATTACGTGCTCTATCTATTTAAGTGTTTAAATAAGATATACCATAGTTTAGAGTAAAGCTTTTATGGATTATGATGAGATCATAATAGTGAGACCTAAAAGATGATAACTCTAAACTTAAATAGTTCCTGATCATAGGATTACTAACTGGTAATTAATAATCCACAAAGATCGGTACATACTATGCTTGCTTCATTATGAAGGATGTCTGTTCTCATAGACATTTGTGTGGTGACACTATAGCTAGTATGTAGGTGCTTATTATAGAATAAGTTCACTGAACATGACTCGCACAGCTGAACAACTGATGGAGTTCACTCACGTGTCAGCAGTTGTTCACATAGTGATAGTTGTACAAGTATCCTTAGACTTGAGGTCATCATAGTCATCTTGTGTACACTGAACTATGCTTTGGTTTAGTTCTTAGTCTCCAGGGACAATTATTAGGGCTCTACTGGGTATAGGAATTTGTACACGAAGATAGTGTATGATTAATAAAGGATCTACCCCTTCCAGTGAAGGAAGCGAATGTTCAAGGCTGATCCACTTATGCTAGTTCAGGAATCTCTGGCCAGAGTGAATGAAATTAGAAAGGAGTTTCTAATTTGCATAGAACTAAGCATAGTAAATGGTAAGCAAGTGAGTAAATTAGATAGGCTTGACACAAGATCCATGCCTTGTATTTAATCAGGACATTGTAGGGTAGAAGGAGTTTATTGTACGGTAACTATTCACTGAATAGGTTCTTGATATTCTAAGCAGTGAATTCATATTATCCGGATAGTCGCGATATGATGAGAAGTATCCCGCACGATGTAGAATAAATATGATTAATTAATTAATCATATTAATAAATTAGAGAATTTATATAAATAATGATAAAATAGTTTTATTATTATTTATTTCTACTACCGGCTTAATATTGAACCTACAGGGTCACACCATAAAAAGAGAATGATTTAATGGTGGAGGGATTAATTAATAATGGCTGATAATTATTTATTTATGAAATAAATAATTAATTGGCAAATTTAATAATTGATTAAATGAGATTTAATTGATTATAAATTAATTAAGAAAAGTTCTTAATATTATTAATTAAGAATTTAATTTTTGGAAATTAAATCAAGAGAGAGAATTATTTCTAAAGTGTTTAGAAAAAGGATTAATAATTAAAAGGTATTTTAATTATTAATGAGAATAATAAATGGGTTAATAATAATAATAATATTTTATGGGAAAATTTCAGCTGAAAATTTTGCCTATAAATATACTATTATAAACCCTATTTTTATTCCAACCCAAACCCAAATTTTTCTGGAAAACCTAATTCTCTCCACCTCCTCCTCCTCATTAATGTCGTTTTCTTGGTGGATACCGGTGGAGTGCTTCACGTTTGAGGAGCAGCTGCTAAGGATCTCCGATCGGTGCTTTTGGATCGCTATTAAAGGTTAGTAATCGATTCATATGTTTTAATCACGATTTATATGATTTTATTTGGATTTTATATGTGTAAAAGTGTTTTACCATGCCTCCGCTGCGATTAAAATCCAACAATGGTATCAGAGCATAGGTTGTATGCATATAGATCTGTGGTAAAAATTTCAGAATTTTATGTGCTTGTATGAATTAATTATGATTTTTACAAGTTATATTATGGATTAATTTTGTCTGATGAGAAATCGTTTCTCAGAATAATTTTGAATGTTGATCTGGGTTCTACAAGTGTTGTAGATCGTCTGGGTATTTTTCTTATAATTTTATGATGTATAGATTATTTATTATGAATTTTTGAAGTTGTTGTAATTAAATTCGTAATTAAATAATCATATATATATACATAAATTGTAAGTATGTAAATATATCTGCTGTTGCTACTGTGGTGTAATGGAGGCACGACTGTCAGTAAAAGAAAAGAGAGAAACATGCTTGTTTTCTGTGCAAAAGCGGCGGCGGCAACTGTCAAAACAGGATAAGGAACAGGCGCGTGCAGCGCACGGAGAAGAGAGGGTGTCGCGCATTTCGGGAATGCGTTACACCATGTGGCGCATTCACGGAATGCGTTACACCTTTTAATGGCTTAAAACGGTTGTAACGCATTACCAGAATGCGTTACAGGGCTTGTAACACGTTCCTGTAATGCGTTACAGCCCGACTGTCCACATTAAATTTGATTTTTTGGGAGTTTCGTAACTCCGTTTTGGGCGTGCAATATATCGTTGGATTCGTTTTTCCGAGACGGATCTAATGGGGTTATCAAATTTTAGTTTATATAAAAGTCTTGAACTGATTATATTCCATGAAGTATTTTAAAGATGTTTTTGACTGTTTTAATTACTTTTAAATGCTTCATGTGATACATAGAGATGTATAACGCTTAGACCAATATGCTAGATGATGTAACATGCCTACCTTGATGTTTATTCATGTTGATATATGTGATATATGCTTAGTTTATCATGCGATGATAGATTTAGGTGAACTTAAATGAACATAAGGCGTTTGTTAGACAATCTAATATAGTGAAATTGTTTCATAACCTTAATAATAATATTATGAATACAATCATGAGATTCTTGTGTTTATAAAACACGTAATTGAATATGAATTTTCGATATGAGAGAAAGGATGATTATGTCAACAACAGATTTCTATCTGTAAGAAAGGGTTATTAAGTGACGTCTCTTGACAATGCTCCACCCGATCTGGGAATCATCTGATTATTGATTATTGATTTGAAATATTTAATTTAAAAGGAAGAATCTCTTTATAATATGATTATGATTGTAACGTAATATAATCCCTCTAAAATTAAATAATATCAAGTAGTAATTGGCCAATGATACAACGGGCTTGTGTCGGTCATAGCCTTCCAACATGATAGAAAAGTAGTTCTTATTTTTGAATCATTGTCGATTCGTGCTACAACCGAGGGCTTTGATTATGAAATAAGAAATACTTGTCTATTACATAGAGATGTGTACATTGAATAAGAATCTAAAGGTCGGTACATGCCACAGCCGTGGGCCTTTGGGGACTGATTCAATTGTACGAAATGTTGGGTTAGACTTGACTTAGAATATTGAGTTTGTCGTGCCACAGCCGTGACTCAATTATTCAAGAGGCTAAAGTTTGATTAGGGAATAACATAAGATGTAATTGACAAGAGTTGTCTGCCTATTGAACATTACATGGCGGTTCGTGCTACAGCCGGGGTTGTGTAATGGAATGTAGGATCCCTATTCCCACTAGCATTATGAATGCTTAATTTTTCACTTAGGGGGTTGAATGAATTAGATAAACTAGTGGGAGCCACTTATGAATAAAGACCCGATTCATATAGTGTTTTAAAATGAAATTGAATATTTGCTAAGTCTTGTTATGTGTTTATCATTTACAGATTTACAATATATATTATGTCTTCTGCACTATCACTCAGGAGCATACTGGATGCTCACAAGTTGACTGGTCCTAATTATGCTGACTGGCTTCGAAACTTGAGAATTGTTCTCAGGATTGAGAAGCTGGAATACGTGATTAACTCACCTAAGCCTACTGAACCTGCTAGTGATGCACATAATGATGAACATGTTGTGTATCGTAAGTGGGTAGATGATGCAAATGTTGCTCAATGCATCATGCTAGCTTCCATGAACATTGAGCTACAGAAGCAACATGAGCATATGGATGCCCACACTATCCTCATGCATCTACAAGAGTTGTATGATGTGGCAGGGAGGACAGCTCGATATGAGATATCGAAGGAGTTGTTCGGTTGTAGGATGTCTGAGGGATTATCTGTGAACACCCATGTACTTAAGATGATCAATTTGATTGGACGTCTTGGACAACTTTGTTTTGCCATGGATGGGGAGCTGAGCCAAGACTTGGACTTGCAATCGCTTTCGAGTTCGTTCTCGCAGTTTGTTGTGAACTTTCACATGAATAAGTTGGATGTCAGCCTGCCTGAACTCCACAACATGTTGAAGACTGCGGAATCGAATTCCCCCCCTAAGAAGAGTTCTGTTCTTCTAATTGGTGAAGGTTCCAATCCTAAGAAAAGGAAGAGGAACCCTTCCAAGAAGAAGAAAGTAGGTGAGAAAATGCCGGTTCCACCAAAAGCTGAAGACCCCAAGAGCAAAGTTGTTTGCTTTCACTGTAACAAGGTGGGGCACTGGAAGAGGAACTGCAAGGTTTACCTTACAGAATTGAAGAAGAAGAAGGGTAGTGAGACTACCGCTTCTGATTCAGGTATGTTCATGATAGAAGTGAATATGTCATTAAATCAAATTTCTACTTGGGTATTAGATACCGCCTGTGGTTCTTATATCTGCAATTTGTTGCAGGGACTAAGGAGAAGTAGGACTCTTGAGGAAGAGGAGGTGATTCTACTGATGGGAAATGGAGCAAGAGTTGCTGCTGAAGATGTAGAATCATTTCATTTACATATGCCTACGGGCAAGACTATTATTTTAAATAATTGTTATTTTGTTCCCTCGATTGTGAGGAATATTATTTCTATTCCCATGTTAGACTTGGCTGGATTTTCATTTATTATTGAGAATAATGAATGTTCTATTCTTAGAGATAATATTCTTTATGGACGTGGTACTTTAAATACTGGTCTGTATAAATGTGACATAATTTACTTCAGATTGAACAAACTAATAAAAGAAAATGGATGATGAAAATCTCACTTCATTGTGGCACTGCAGTCTCCATTTAGTAGATATGGAGAGAGGGCTGCAAATTTGCTAGGAATGGTACACACAGATGTATGTGGACCAATGTCTACGCAAGCCATGGGTGGATTTTCATACTTCATTACTTTCATGGATAATAGATCTAGATTCGGATATGTGTTTGATGAAACACAAGTCTGAAGCCTTTGAAAAGTTCAAAGAGTATAAGTATGAAGTGGAGAAACAAACCAAATATAGTATTATAATTCTTCGATTAGATCGAGGTGGTGAATACTTGAATGGAGAGTTTCTGGATTATCTCAAAGTAAATAGTATAGTCTCCCAGTGGACGCCTCCAGATTGGTATCTGAAAGGAGAAATCGAACTTTGTTAGACATAGTTCGGTCGATGATGAGCTATGCAAATCTTCCAGTATTCCTATGGGGTTACGTATTGGAAACCTCAGCATATTTACTGAATAAGGTGCCTTCCAAATCTGTTCCTCAAACTCCATATGAGATATGGAAAGAAAGGAAACCGAGTCTTAAACACGTTAAGATTTGGGGATGTCCAGCTTATGTCAAGAAAGTTGACCCAGATAAGCTGGAATCTCGTTCCGTAAAATGTAGTTTTGTGGGATATCCTAAAGAGACTTTAGGGTATTACTTTTACACCGATCATCGGATGTTTGTCTCCAGACATGCTACCTTCTTGGAAAGGGAGTTTATCCTTGAAGGAAACAGTGGGAGCAAAATTAAACTTGATGAAGTTCAAGAAGCACAAACTACTACGGATCAAGTGGAAACACCTGTTCTGACTGAACAACCTTCTGTGGAACAGCCCATTCATAGGTCAGGGAGAGTGTCTCGCCAACCTGAGAGGTAACATGGCCTTGTCATTGAGAATGACAATGAGTTGTCGATCATTGATGATGACGACCCTGTGACCTATAATGAGGCTATGAGTAGTGTTGACTCAGAGAAATGGCATAGTGCCATGAAATCCGGAATGGAATCTATGTATACGGTATACAAAAGATAGATTATAGCAGATGGCCAGGTGGAGACCTATAAGGCCAGGCTTGTGGCAAAAGGATTCAAACAAAGGCAATGGATTGACTTTGATGAAACTTTTACCTGTAGCCCTGTTAAAATCAATTCGGATTTTGCTTGTGATTGCTGCTTACTACGACTAGGAGATCTGGCAAATAGCCAGCTGTTTTTCTTTCCAAGAGAAATGAAAACCTAGTGTGTAAGCTGCTGCGAACCATATGTGGTTTAAAGCAAGCTTCTCGTAGATGGAACATCCATTTTGATGAGACAATCAAAGAGTTTGGTTTTATGAAAAACGTAGATGAACCATGTGTCTACAAAAGGGTTAGTGGGAGCGCGATAACATTTCTTGTGTTGTATTGAAATAGAGTTGACACACATAACAACATAGCAGACCCACTCATAAAGCTACTTTATGAAAGTCACTTTGATCGTTATAAAGACAAGATGGGTATTAGATACCAGAGTGATTGGCTTTAGTACAAGTGGGAGATTGAAAGGAATATGTCCTAAGTCCAATCATGTATTAGGATTTAGGAATAACTTTTTATGTAATCTGTTTTGATTTCATTGATATTAATAAAAGACTTGTTTGGTTTTTATTACGGACTCTATCTATTTAAGTGTTTAAATAAGATATACCATAGTTTAGAGTAAAGATTTTATGGATTATGATGAGATCATAATAATGAGACCTAAAAGATAATAACTCTAAACTTAAATAGTTTCTGATCATAGGATTACTAACTGGTAATTAATAATCCGCAAAGATCAGTACATACTATGCTTGCTTCATTATGAAGGATGTCTGTTCTCATAGACATTTGTGTGGTGACACTATAGCTAGTATGTAGGTGCTTATTATAGAATAAGTTCACTGAACATGACTCGCACAGCTGAACAACTGATGGAGTTCACTCACGTGTCAGCAGTTGTTCACATAGTGATAGTTGTACAAGTATCCTTAGACTTGAGGTCATCATAGTCATCTTGTGTACACTGAACTATGCTTTGGTTTAGTTCTTAGTCTCCAGGGACAATTATTAGGGCTCTACTGGGTATAGGAATTTGTACACGAAGATAGTGTATGATCTATAAAGGATCTACCCCTTCCAGTGAAGGAAGCGAATGTTCAAGGCTGATCCACTTATGCTAGTTCAGAAATCTCTGGCCAGAGTGAATGAAATTAGAAAGGAGTTTCTAATTTGCATAGAACTAAGCATAGTAAATGGTAAGCAAGTGATTAAATTAGATAGGCTGGACACAAGATCCATGCCTTGTATTTAATCAGGACATTGTAGGGTAGAAGGAGTTTATTGTACGGTAACTATTCACTGAATAGGTTCTTGATATTCTAAGCAGTGAATTCATATTATCCGGATGGTCGCGATATGCTGAGAAGTATCCCTCACGATATAGAATAAATATGATTAATAAATTAGAGAATTTATATAAATAATGATAAAATAGTTTTATTATTATTTATTTCTACTACCGGCTTAATATTGAACCTACAGGGTCACACCATAAAAAGAGAATGATTTAATGGTGGAGGAATTAATTAATAATGGCTGATAATTAATTATTTATAAAATAAATAATTAATTGGCAAATTTAATAATTGATTAAATGAGATTTAATTGATTATAAATTAATTAAGAAAAGTTCTTAATATTATTAATTAAGAATTTAATTTTTAGAAATTAAATCAAGAGAGAGAATTATTTCTAAAGTGTTTAGAAAAAGGATTAATAATTAAAAGGTGTTTTAATTATTAATGAGAATAATAAATGGGTTAATAATAATAATAATATTTTATGGGAAAATTTCAGCTGAAAATTTTGCCTATAAATATACTATTATAAACCCTATTTTTATTCCAACCTAAACCCAAATTTTTCAGAAAACCTAATTCTCTCCACCTCCTCCTCCTCCTCCTTAACGTCATTTTCTTGGTGGATACCGGTGGAGTGCTTCACATTTGAGGAGCAGCTGCTAAGGATCTCCGATCGTTGCTTTTGGATCGCTATTAAAGGTTAGTAATCGATTCATATGTTTTAATCACGATTTATATGCTTTTATTTGGATTTTATATGTGTAAAAGTGTTTTACCATGCCTCCGCTACGATTAAAATCCAACAAAAAGTGCCTTTCTGAATGGAGATTTAGAGGAGGAAGTCTATGTCAGTCAAACTCCTGGTTTTGAAGATCCAAATTTTCCAGAACATGTCTATTATCTCTTGAAAGCACTTTATGGACTGAAGCAAGCACCTAGAGCCTGGTATGACACTTTATCAAAGTTCCTTTAGGAAAATCACTTCGCAAGAGATACTGTAGATAAAACTTTATTTTTCAGAAATGGTAATGGCTCTGGTATACTTGTTCAAATTTATGTAGATGATATTATTTTTGGCTCTACAGATGAAAAACTTTGCAAAATTTTTTCCAAATTGATGCAAAGTAAGTATGAAATGAGTGTGATGGGAGAACTGACTTACTTTCTTGGTTTACAAGTTAAGCAAGTTAGTGATGGAATATTTATTAGTCAAACTAAATACATTTTTGATCTTTTAAAGAAGTTTGATCTAATGGATTGCACATCTGCAAAACTCTCATGGCCACTGCAACTAAGCTTGAATTAAACACTACTGAAAAGTCTGTGGATATTTCAAGTTATAAGGGCATGGTTGGCTCACTTTTGTACTTAACAGCTAGTAGGCCAGATATAATGTTTGCTACATCTTTATGTGCCATATTTCAGGCTGATCCTAGAGAATCTCACTTAATAGCTATTAAGAGAATTTTCAGATATCTCAAGGGAACACCAAAACTTGGCATTTGCTACCCTAGAGATTCTGGTTTTGATCTAACTGGTTATTCAGATGCAGATTATGCAGGTTGTAGAATTGATAGAAAAAGTACAACAGGAACCTGTCAATTTCTAGGAAACAAGCTTGTGTCCTGGTTCAGTAAAAAGCAAAATTTAGTTTCTACTTCTACAACTGAAGCTGAATATATTGCTGTTGGTAGTTGCTGTGCACAGATATTATGGATGAAAAATCAATTGCTAGACTATGGTTTGCAAGTTGAGAGGATTCCCATTTTCTGTGATAACACAAGTGCAATTGCCATCACTGAAAATCCAGTACAACATTCAAGGACAAAGCACATAGATATCAAGTACCACTTCATAAGGGAACATGTAATGAATGGTACTGTGCAGCTACATTTTGTTCCAAGTGAGAAGCAGCTTACAGATATCTTTACCAAGTCACTCGATGAATCCACCTTTTTAAGGTTGGTAAGTGAGTTAGGTATGCTTATTTTTTTAAATCTATATGAGTTAATTTGCAAGTTGATATGCAGCCAGAAATTTAATTGATTTTTCAGTCTTGGATGAAATTTTGGCTAAGTCAAAATTTACATCTCGACGGATGATCTTTATCCATCGAGTTTGATCATCTGTCCGTATGCTATTTGCAAATAAAAATCAATTATTTTTCTGGAATATTTTATGACTCGATGGATAACAGTTTATCCTCATCCGTCGAATTGTCTTAATCCCACCCGTTAATTCCCTGTGCATTATCCATCGAGTATACTTATAGTTTGTAAGCATAACATGACAGATAATGTGTGGAATTTTTACAGTTTATTTTTAAACGGCTATTTTAGGCAATTTCTATTGGTTACTTTATTTTACTTTATTATTTTTTAACAGTTATTTTTGAGATAGTATAAAAGCTTATTTCATTTCAATCGCTTTTCTTTTATCATTCTTAATTCAACTGCTCTAATTTCATTCTCTCTCAAAGCACTTACTCTCTTTCTCTTCAAGCTCTTATTCTCTAACAATGGCACCTGTTGTAAAGATTATGTCTCAAACTGGGTTCAGTTAAGAGAAGAACAATTTCATCGCATTAGTGAACAAGGGTATTCAGCATTCTGGTGACTATCACAAGATGATGGACTTTGTGAAGAATTGCAAGCTCAACTATGCCATGCTGGAATCACCCACAATCTTCTGTGAAGTTGTTGAAGAGATGTGGACCACTGCTACCTACAACTCAACAGATAAGACAATCACACTCTCCATTAAAGGTAAAGAGTTCTGTATCAATAGTGATGTTATAAAGGCATGTTTCAAGATTCCGCATAACACTGTGACCTCACCACATACTGACACTGATATAATCAATATGCTTAATTCCATGAACTATGCTCTTTCTACTTCTAAGTTAAGTGACATTATGAGAATGGGTCTTAGGAAAAAATGGATTTTTATGTGTGATGTTGTGACAAAGGTCTTTTCAGGTAAAGTCAGTAATTTTGATTCAGTCAATATCTCAATGTTTAACATGCTCTATATGCTAGTTACAGATAAATTCTATAATTTCAATGACGTTGTCTTCTTTGAGTTAGGTTTTAAATTAGGAGAGTTAAATAAAAGAGGTAAAAATGTTTATTATGCTAGATTCTTTATGATGTTAGCTAACCACCTCTGTGAAGAAATTGTGCTTGAGAACCCTAACAACAAACTAGATTGTTGGGTTCAAGAGAGAAGGCTCATTACAGATTTGAACAGGGCCAATCATCACAAGGATGTGCCATTGTTCTATTTTCCTGTAATGCAAGCACCTCAGGTAAGTGAGGTAAGTTCATCTATCCCTACCACTATTCCAACCTCACTAATTTCTTTGAGTTCCAGTGTGGCTATGGCAACTGTGTCAATGACCAAACAGTTGCCTACCCAAGCTACCAAACCTGCAATTATTTCAAAATCCAAATCAAAGAAAGCCCCATCTGGTATCTCTCAAAATATGCCAGTTGCAAAATATACTAAAGCCAAAGAGGGGAGTGTGAAGGAGGGTAAGATAGGTGAGGGAAGGGATGAACATAAAAGAAACCTAAGGATAAGGATGGAGAGTTGAGTAGATCCCAGCTTAGCCACACTGCAGTTTCCCAACAAACTGTAGTGCTTAAAAAGGATATAAGCTCATTTATAGCTGCATCCTCCCAAAAGGATGTAGTTATTGAACAAAGCTCTCAACCAAGAGCACAGGCCAAGAGGGTTAGGGACACAAACTCACCCCAAACTTATGCCAGAAAGAAGAAGTCTAAAACCCTTGGGGATGCACTGGGTACACATACTGTGCAAACTGGTGCAACAGACACAGTCACTGCACCTTAACAAATTCAGTTTGATGTGGCTCCAATAAATGTGGAGTCACAGCCAAAATCTCTAGTTATAGAAGCACCTCAAACACCAAACTCACCAACAAATTCTCTGGATGTGGATATGATAAACACATCAATTCCTGATTCCCCTTCTTTAACTCTGTTGGGGAAGCCAAAATCTAGTGCAAGTGAGCATCATCTTTTAGATGATTTGTTGTCTCACTTGCCAATTCTTTCAGGAATTGTTGTATCATCTGTGCCCAAAATATCTTCAATCAGCACAGAGTCAACAATAGTTTCTTTTCCAAGTTCATTCATTTCTACTCTCTTGATGGATATTGCTCATCCGTCGAGTAGTGATTGTATCCTGATGGATAAGCTTAACAGTAGCTATCCGTCGGATTGCAAAACCACTCACTCGATGCATATCACTCATCCGTCGAGTATCTCTGCACACCTTCAAACTTCATTTATCTCAAGTGCAGAAGATTTAGTGGTTGTATAGTCACTCTTAGGATTGAGAGAGAAGAGTGTTTTGAGTGAGAGTCTGGGTTGCTCCCATGAAAAAGGAGAGGAAATAAGTAAAACTATGCAATCCATTTTTTCAGGATTGGCAAAAGAGAGTGAGTGGAGTCCCACCTTAGTAGGTCAAGGTGAGGGTGTGAGGGTGGGGAGCCAGGGTGAGACCCTGATGCAACAAAAGAGAGAAAATGAGAGAAATGCAGGTACTGGAGCTATAAGGATAAATGTCATTGCTAGTGAGTCAATGAATGTCCAGGATGCAGACAGGGAGGGACTATCTCAGCATCCTAAAGCTGTTATAGATTCCACCTCCCTTGATGCTGAGGCATTTACTCACCCTGTTCCAGCTTATCAACTTCTAGCTGAACAGGGCAATGACAATGCAGAAAGGATGTTGAATTTGGTGCATACCACACAGTCTATGATGAGAGCCAAGGATGCCATCACAGCTTTTCCTTCTACAGCTGGTGATGTGGACTATGAGACTGGTGGCTCAGCTGATTTCTTTGGTGATGAAAGTAGGGATAGTGAAGATGAGGCAATGGACATAGGGGGAGAAGTAGGTTCAAGTTCAAGATCAGGTATGCCATCATGGGCATTTTTTAAGCACTATGATGAGCATTACTTCAAGACAACTTTGATCCGGCTAATCAATCAGACAAATACTGCCCTTCAAACCACTACTAATGCCAACACCAAGAAGATCCTTCAAGCATACCTAGCCTCCCTGCAACTTCAACAAATCCAAGGCTTCCAGCATGCTAGGGATGTAAACACCATGAAGGGTGATATTGAGGAGATGAAGAAGGCCATTTCAGACAAGATAGATTCCAAACTTCCAGAAGCTACAATGCTTGACATCAAGAGGCAATTAAGGAAAAATTCTGATCTTGCAACCAAGATAGATGCCTTGGACACAAGAATGTCAGCCATGGAAGCATCTTTAACAGCCATTCATCTTCATCAAGCCCAACAGACAAATTTACTACAAAAACTGGTGGCTGCTCAAACCCCCTCCTCACCTCAACTTGATGATAACAAAAAGAGGGAGAAAGGACCAAGTGAGGGTGGGGAGACCAAGTGAGGGGAGAGGCTTCAGATTCAAATCAGTAAAGTAATTGTGCCTTCAATTACTATCTCAAAGCCACCAATTACAGATAGTATTGATCTGATCAATGTAGCAGTAGCCAACATAAGAGCAGCTGATAAGGAGAAGTTGAGTTTAGTCAACTGGGAGAAGATTGATGAGGAAATACAGAAGAAGTTTAAACTTGTCAAGGAACCAGTTAAGTCAGCCATCCATCACTCTCAAGTCAAGCAAATTAGTGTGAATGCGATGAGCATGAACTATCTGGAAAGAGTACAGCCATCCTGCATCAAATCTCTAAAGGCTGAAACAATTCTGAAACCAAGGGTAAACTACTCAAAATCATCATTGAAGAACCCTTTAGATACTGTGTATGAGACACCTAAGCCTGAAGAAAAGAAGTTTCTATCAAGATCAATTGCTTTCTACAAAGATCCAGCTGATTCAGCTTCAAAATGAAGAATTGCTAAAATTTTCAGGAATGGGAAAGAAATTTGTGTGGTGGCTGGACATCCTCAATTTGCTCAAGCAAAGAGAGAAGAAAAGGCTAGATTGAAGCAGGAAAAGAAGTAAGGTGCTTTGGATGCTAAAAAGACTAAATAAAAGAAAGAGCAAATTGCTATCTTGGACAAGCTATATGCTGTAAATTCATCACAATAAATTCCTTCTCAGCCATCAGAAGTTATTGAATCAAAAAAGCAAGTTGAACAACAGAAGAAATCTCCAAGAATTAAGGAATTGGCTAAAAGAACTAAAAGGAAACTGGACATTGTTGATAAGGAATTGGTAAATCAGTTTCCCAAGGAATTCACTCTAACTACAATTCAAGCATCAAAACCCTCTGTGGTATTTGAAGATATCAAAGTGGTGGATCCTTACAGGAACATCCATGGTGAACCTATAGTGCCTAAGGATGAACCAGTAGAATGGGAGAACATACCAATTCCTGACTTCTATTTGCCAATCCTTAACAAGCCAAAGAGAACAAAGTCAAGAGCAGTCAAGAAAGTGAAGCTGTCTCCTCTCAAATCCAAATCAGTAGTCAAAGCTCAATCTAAAGTCAATAGGGGAGATTACATGTACTTGTGTGACATCAAAGAATTTTCTGATCTAAGCCTCTATCTAAATGAACTAGATGAAGTGAGAGGACTGATGCATACAAAAACATACCTGAAAGTTTAGTGTTTAAGTACAAAGGAGGAAAGGAGATTCAGTGGCCACTTCATAGGATCCTTCAAGAAAGCTAAGCTGTACTGATTAAAGTTTATTCATCCTTCAAGAAAGCTAAGCTCTACTGATTAAAGTTTATTCATCCTTCAAGAAGAATTTTGGGTTCAATATTACTGCAAGAAGATTGGTACCGAATAAGATTGAAGAACTAAGGAGTGTTAGAGCTAAAGATGCACTCTCAAAGACTCTAATTATCCCTTACACAGGGAGAAGAGTGTATCTAAGGCCCTACTGGTTGATAGAGTTCATGGATGACAAAGGAGTGAGAATATTTTTCAGATTAGAAGACCAATTGAGCATCTCCAGCAATGAGACTCTTTTGGAAATGCAAGGAAAGCTAAATCTCTCAGAATCTGATGAATTGAAATTCCACAGGCAGCTCCAAAATCAGATTAAGGAAAACAACAGATTGCTTAGAAAGAGATCCAGACCTTTATGAAACTAGATAAATCTTCTCAGGCTAGAGGAGCATCTTGAAAATGACTGTGAGCAAAACTTTGTACATTCTGTTATTTGAAGCACTTTTCAGTATTATCTACTGTCTTTTTAAAATTGTATTTTTAAGGTGTTTTGTTATCATCAATTGTCTCTTAATTTATGGCTACAATTCCAGTAGACATAAATTGGGGGAGATTGTTGTGTATATGTTGTGTACTTGATGATTTCATGAACAAAACACCTTAGTAGATTTTACTTAGTGAAACTATGTAGCACTCGACGGATAAGATTTATAGTCCCGACGGATGACTCATTATAGTTCCGATGGATGATGACTTATTATCCATCGAGTGAGTAGCTTATGTAATAATAAGTCTGTAGCACATTTTTGCATACATATTATTTAGAATCTTTGACAGCCATTCATCTTCATCAAGCCCAACAGACAAATTTACTACAAAAACTAGTGGCTGCACAAACCCCCTCCTCACCTCAACTTGATGATAACAAAAAGGGGGAGAAAGGACTAAGTGAGGAGGGGAGACCAAGTGAGGGGGAGAGGCTTCAAATTCAAATCAGTAAAGTAATTGTGCCTTCAATTACTATCTCAAAGCCACCAGTTATAGATAGTATTGATCTGATCAATGCAGCAGCATCCAACATAAGAGCATCTGATAAGGAGAAGTTGAGTTTAGTCAACTGGGAGAAGATTGATGAGGAAATACAGAAGAAGTTTAAACTTTTCAAGGAGCAAGTTAAGTCAGCCATCCATCACTCTCAAGTCAAGCTAATTAGTGTGAATGAGATGAGCATGAACTATCTGGAAAGAGTACAACCATCATGCATCAAATCTCCAAAGGCTGAAACAATTCTGAAACCAAGGGTAAACTACTCAAAATCATCATTGAAGAACCCTTTGGATACTGTGTATGAGATACCTAAGCCTGATGAAAAGAAGCTTTTGTCAAGATCAATTGATTTCTACAAAGATCCAGCTGATTCAGCTTCAAAAAGAAGAATTGCTAATATTTTCAGGAATGGGAAAGAAATTTGTGTGGTGGCTGGACATCCTCAATTTGCTCAAGCAAAGAGAGAAGAAAAGGCTAGATTGAAGCAGGAAAGGAAGCAAGCTGCTCTGGATGCTAAAAAGTCTAAACAAAAGAAAGAGCAAATTGCTATCTTGGCCAAGCTACATGCTGTAAATTCATCACAACAAATTCCTTCTCAGCCATCTGAAGTTATTGAATTAAAGAAACAAGTTGAACAACAGAAGAAATCTCCAATAATTAAGGAATTGGCTAAAAGAACTAAAAGGAAACTGGACATTGTTGATAAGGAATTGGAAAATCAGTTTCCCAAGGAATATACTCCAACTACAACTCAAGCATCAAAACCCTCTGTGGTATTTGAAGATATCAAAGTGGTGGATCCTTACAGGAACATCCATGGTGAACCTATAGTGCCTAAGGATGAACCAGTAGAATGGGAGAACATACCAATTCCTGACTTCTATTTGCCAATCCTTAACAAGCCAAAGAGAACAAAGTCAAGAGCAGTCAAGAAAGTGAAACTGTCTTCACTCAAATCCAAATCAGTAGTCAAAGCTCAATTAAAAATCAATAGGGGAGATTACATGTACTTGTGTGACATCAATGAATTTTCTGATGTAAGCCTCTATCTAGATGAACTAGATGAAGTGAGAGGAATTGATGCATACAGAAACCTACCTGAAAGGTTAGTGTTTAAGTACAAAGGAGGAAAGGAGATTCAGTGGCCACTTCATAGGATCCTTCAAGAAAGCCAAGATGTACTGATTAAAGTTTATTCATCCTTCAAGAAGAATTTTGGGTTCTATTTATTGCAAGAAGATTGGTACTGAAGAAGATTGAAGAACTAAGGAGTGTTAGAGCTAAAGATGCACTCCCAAAGACTCTAATTATCCCTTACACAGGGATAAGAGTGCATCTAAGGCCCTACTGGCTGATGGAGTTCACGGATGACAAATGAGTGAGAAGATTTTTCAGATTATAAGACCAAATGAGCATCTCCAGCAATGAGACTCTTTTGGAAATACAAAGAAAGCTAAATCTCTCAGAATCTGATGAACTGGAATTCCACAGGCAGATTCAAAATCAGATTGAGGAAAACAACAGAAAGCTTGGAAAGAGATCCAGACCTTCAAGGAACTAGATAAATCTGCTCAGGCTAGAGGAGCATCTTGAAAATGACTGTGAGCAAAACTTTGTATATTCTGTTATTTGAAGCACTTTTCAGTATTATCTACTGTCTGTTAAAAGTTCTATTTTTTAAGGTGTTTTGTTATCATCAAGTGTCTCTTAATTTATGGCTACAATTCTAGTAGACATAAATTGGGGGAGATTGTTGTGTATATGTTGTGTACTTGATGATTTCATGAACAAAACAGCTTAGTAGATTTTACTTAGTGAAATTATGTAGCACTAGACGGGTAAGATTTATAGTCCCGACGGATGACTCATTATAGTCCCGACAGATGATGACTTATTATCCATCGAGTGAGTAGCTTATGTAACAATAAGTTTTATGGATTAAAAACTAATATATATAATTGCTGTATTTATTACTAAGGAACGTAAGCTCAAGGCCTTTAATGGCTGCTCTCGTGTTTCGTAGCTTAACTCTGCCTTTACGAGATGCATACGTATCTCTGTGAATTAGAGAATCAAGCCAAAAAACGTAGTTCTGATTTGTGGGGTGAGACCCCTTATATAGATGCTGGGGGTCCTTGAATTTGACTTGATATAGGAGACTTGGTGGGCAAGTCTCATAATTAGAATGGACTTTGGAGTCCTAAATAGTAGGAAACTAATTCCTTATCCTTCTAGGGCCCTTTGAGGCTAATCTGCAAGGATTTATATCCGTATCGGGACTCTTCTGAATAGCTGATTTTTCCTTTATTAATTAATTACGAAATTAATTAATATTCAGGGTTTTTGGGCCTTCTTTGTTCCATCACGCCTGATCTGGTCCATCAGGCCTGATCAATGTGTTGCCTTTTTTGGTCTGAATGTCATACATCTTCTTATTGGGCCTAGCAGCCCAAATCATGTATAATTACTGTAATATTTAATTACATAATCAGGATTTATTTATCCCTATCATTTTCTCCCCAACTTTTGGGAAACCGTGTAAGATTTCGCAAAAGGTAAGTTCGTTCATTCCCTTTCAGGGTACCGTTTAGCGTAAAGTGTGGAGCGACCTACACGTTTACAACGATTTGCCTTGTACGCGGTTTCAGGGTCATTTTGAAAACTTCCCCCTTTTTTTAGTTTCTCACCTTCTCCCCATTTTTAGGGATTTTCTGGTATTTTTTCAGGAATTTTCTCTTTTTCCCGGGATTTTTCCCAATTTTCTGCAATTTTCCACAAATATTTTCAAATTTCTAGCCCTTTTTTTTATTTTCTCACCTTCTCCCCATTTTTAGGGATTTTCTGGTATTTTTTCAGGAATTTTCTCTTTTTCCCGGGATTTTTCCCAATTTCCTGCAATTTCCCACACATATTTTTAAATTTCCAGCCCTTTTTCGACCAGGATCCTAGTCAAAATTTCAACCTGGATCCTAGTCGAATTTTGGGCCAGCCTTGCAATCCTGGTCGAAGGACTTCGACTAGGATCCACGACCTGAATTTCGACCAGGATCCTAGTCGAACCTTCGACCTGGATCTAGGTCGAAAATTTGTCCTTGTTGTGATTCCTGGTCGTAAGGTTTCGACTAGGATTCACGACCTGGATTTCGACCAGGATCCTAGTCGAACCTTCGACCTGGATCTAGGTCAAAAATTCTGTGTTTATTTGCTTCCTGGTCGTTAGATTTCGACTAGGATTCACGACCTGGGCTTCGACCTGGATCCTAGTCGATTCTTCGACCTGGATTTAAGTCCAGGTTTATGTACCCCTACTTAAAAACTGTTTTGTTTGATTCGACCTCGTTCCTGGTCTGGGTTTCGACCTCAATCCAGTTTTGTTATACCCGTAATTTTTGGGTATCTGTTCGAAAGATTTCGAGCAGATTTCACGAATTAAAATTTGACCTGAATTCTGGTCTTTTATACCCGTTATTTTTGGGTGTCTGTTCGAAAGATTTCGAGCAGAATTTACGATTTGAAATTCAACCTAAATTCTGGTCTTCTAATCCAATTTGGATTGGGCCTTTGTTTGGGCCTAATCTTCTTTTTGGGCCCTTTTTTTGGGCTTCGATTTGGGCTTTGTATTTTTCCAAATCCTAATTGATTTGGGCCTTTTAACTCCTATTGGGCCTCTTATTAATCTGGGCTTTGTATTTTTCCAAATCCTAATTGGATTTGGGCCTCTTAACTCCTCTTGGGCCTCATATTAATCTGGGCTTTATATATCAAAATACACTGTTTAGAATTCTCTAGAATTCTCGGGAATTTTATTCAATTTCTTTCGAATTCCCTTGGAATATTCTGTAATGTTTCTTTTTCTGGGCTTTTTTCTTTGGGCCTCTATCCTTACTGGGCTTTTGTCCCTTCAACTTCACTTTTCCTCCTATATAAAGGAGTGAGGAGAGTCTACTGCTCCTCACTTTCTCATTTCTAAATTCTTCTTCTTTCTTCTTCTGTTAAGAATCTTAGAGCAATAACAGTAAGTCGAAGTATCAAAGCCTTTTTATGAGCATTTCTTCAGGTAAAATTTCTCCCTTTACTCCTTGTTCTTGTTTTTGCATAGTGTGCGCTTTTAAAATTATCTCTTTATGTGCCCTTTTTTCAGATGGCTGATAAGAAAATGACTCGTTTGACCAAGATGAACGTGGCCAGAAAGTCCAATGAATTCCCTATTCAATCAAGATACACTTCCTTGATCGATATGATCAACACCCGAGGGGATGAGTACCCGTCTGATGCGCATCTGGACGTGCACGACCATATTAGTGCCTTGCGGGATCCAAAGGAGCTGGAAAAGTTGAGTAGCTGTTTCAGAATCAAGGATCCTTTCAAACTGGTTCTTGCAGGTCCGGCCGATAGGGCCTACCAGTGGAAGAAGGACGCATTATGTGTCTACAGGGATACTCTAAGGGCAGGTATCAGACTCCCCTTTCACCCGTTTATCCCTGTTCTGCTAGCTGATGTGGGCATCAGCCCTTGTTAACTCCCTCCTAATTCTTGGAGGCTCATTCTGTGCTATCTGTCATAATGCGCCAAGCACAATGTTCCTACTTCTGTTGCTGTTTTCAGAAAGATTTTTCAGTTCAAAAACAGCCCTGACAAGAATCCGGGTTGGGTTTCTTTAAATCAGCGCCCAACTATTCCCCACATAGTGAACGGGAAGTCCATCCCTGATAACAATTTAGGATGGAAGAAAGATTTTTTGTTTGTCATTTGGGAGGGTGGCGATTGAGGCACCCTATTTCGCTCATCTTTTGGGCTAGCCGTAGATGGGAGCCCAAATGATATTACTTTGTCTGAGGAGGCCAGAGCTTTCAACCTCCTAACGCAAGATAATGGGACTTTCCATTCGTGGGACCTTATCAGGGAGACCGTTCTTGTAGAACGTGGCCTTTCTCCCATCCCTAAGAAGAGTACATTTCCTTCCTTATCTAGCTCTTTTTATTTCCTTCATTTTCTATTTTTCTAATTCCTCAACTTATTTATCTCAATTGTTGCAGTGGCTGAGAAAATTGAGGAGGCTACAAAGCCTAAAGACCTGGAGACAACCAGGATGAAGCGTGCTGGAAAGGTCTTTAAAGACCCGCGCCTTGGGGATCGCTTCCCGGAGTTCCTACTACAAGCAATGGAAGCAGGCGAAGAAGGCCCCAGCCAAGTTTTGCGTACCAAGCAAAAGCCAGGGTCTTACTTTCAACCTGCTTGGGGAATCCGGGGCAAGGATTCAATTGTTGGCAGCACAGCGCTTGCCAAGGAATGGTCTAAGCATTCCATCTCCCCGGTTGACTATCAAGACTTTGTCCTTCAACAGGACTTGGAGGGGAACGAGCTTTTTGGAGCTCAGGCTTTGGCGACGGTAAGTCTTTTTCCTTTGCCCTTCATAGTTGCCTTTATGATTTTCCCATCTCATACTTTTGCTGCATTTCTTGTAGGCGAACGCCCATTTCCAAGGGGCGATTCACCAAGCCAAGGCTTGGAAGGTTGGCCTGGAGGATGCAAACAAGAAGCTGGAGGAGGCCAACCAAAGAATAGAGGCCCTTACAGCCCAACTTGCCTCTTCCACTTCTGACCTGGAAACGGCCCGGGCCAAAAATGTTATCCTGAAGGCTCAAAAGGATAAAGCTTTTGACGGCTGGATGAACACTCAGGAGTTCAAGGACTTAATGGTGGATCACGATGCCCTCCTTCATCCAGTTAGCTATAAGGAAGGCTGGGATGCCGCGGTGGAGGCCATTCAAGATGAATTTCCAGAAGTCCTCGAACAGTCCTCCTTCCCTTACCCTATGCAAGTTCCAGCACTTGGGGGTGTTGCAGACAAGCTCGCTGACTTGATCAAGGATGGCCCGTCGGGGAGTCAAGGCCAAAAGAAGAAGGAGCTCGAGTCCAGCTCTGAGGAGGAGGAAACTTCTTCTGAGGAGGAGCCTGAGCCCATTATAAAGAAGGCCAGAGTAGAAGAGCCTCCAAAGGCAGTGCCTCCAAAACCAGCGTCTCCCGCAGCATCCAAAGCGTCCGAAGGTAGTTCCGAAGGCACCTCCGCGGAGACTTCCGAGGGGACGATTGAGACATCCGAGGAGACTTCGGATAGTGGTTCCGAAGAATCCCAGCCTTCTAAGGCCTAAGTTTTTTTTATGTATTTCTTCTTTATTAGACAAATATTTGAACTTTGTAATTGACTTTTAATGTTATCAGTCATATTTTTCTTTTGATTTTTCAGACTCAAGTTTATAACTTGGTTTTATCTTTCACAATGCAATAAAATCTAATAGGCCAAGATTAAGCCGAAGATTTTATATTGTAACTTGGTATTCTGGATACCTTACATAAGATGGGTTCAACCCTGATAAACATATCTTCTATATAGAAAAATCCTAAACAAGCAAAGCTTCAAGGTGCTTTTAAACCTACTTGTCATACTAATAAGTGAGAATCGTATTTTAACTATCTTACACATAGTAAACCTTCAGGTTTTGTGCATGCCAGGTTCTCGGGACTTCAAAACCATCCATAGTCTCCAGCTTGTAGGTTCCTCTACCCTGAATGCTCTTGACTTTGTACGGCCCTTCCCAATTTGGGGCAAGTTTCCCTTTCTGCCCTACACCAGAAGCTTCCACTTTCCTCAAAACTAAATCACCTTGTTTGAAGAATCTTTCTTTAACCCTTAGGTTGTAATAGAATGAAGCTTTTTTATGATATTCCACTATCTTCACATGTGCCTCATCTCGTACTTCATCAATTAGATCCAGGGCTAACCTTTGCCCTTCTTCATTTTCCTCAGCATTGAAAGCTTAAATCCTGGGGGAGGAATGTGATATCTCTACAGGAACAACTGCTTCTGCACCATATGCTAACATGAAAGGAGTTGCTCCAGTTGTGACTCTACAGGTAGTCCTATAGGCCCATAGTATGAGGAGTATTTCATCCACCCAATTATTCCTTGACATCTCGATCCTCTTCTTTAGTCCATCTAGGATTATTCGATTGGTCGCTTCCGCTTGCCCATTGGCTTGCGGGTGAGCCACAGATGTGAATCGTAACTCAATTTCATTTTCGTCACAATACTTCTTGAACTCCTCGTTGTTGAACTATGTTCCATTGTCAGTGACTAGGATGTGGGGAATTCCATACCAGCACATTATACTTTCCCACAGTAATTGTGTGACCTGCTTAGTTGTAATCTTGGCCAAGGGTTTGGCTTCAATCCACTTGGTGAAATAATCAATGGCCACAATCAGAAACTTCCTTTGTGCCGTAGCCATGGGGAAAGGCCCTAATATATCCATTCCCCACATAGCAAAGGGGATGGGCGAGTTGATAGAGGTCAGCATCTCGGGGGGTTGTCTAACAACTGGGGCGTGCTTCTGACAACGGTCATATTTTTTCACATATTCTTTGGCATCAGCCATCATTTCTGGCCAATAAAAGCCTAAACGGATTATCTTATGAGCCAAGGCCCTGCCCCCCAGGTGTTGCCCGCATATGCCTTCATGTACTTCTTCAAGAGCCAAGCGAGCCTCATCAGGCCTGAGACATCTTAAGTAGGGAACCAGGAAAGATCTTTTATACAGAATTCCGTCTATCAAAGAGTATCTTAGTGCTCGAACAACCAATTTTCGTGCTTCAGTAGCATCGTTTGGTAATCAGCCGGTTTGAATATGAGCCTTAATGGGATCAATCCATGACTTCCCCAGGCCTATAGGAGCCACAAGCTTAACATCTATGCTTCGTGTCTTCAAAACACGGAAGTACACACTTCCTGAACTTTCTTCTACCTCAGATGAAGCAAACTTTGATAATGCATCTGCCTTAGCATTTTCCTCCTTTGGAATGTGCTCAATATGGCATTCATTAAATTGAGTCATCACAGCCCTTACTAGGCAGACATACTTAGCCATCGTATCATCCCTTGCCTCAAATTCTCCCTTTACCTGGGATATGATCAGCTTCGAGTCTCCACGGACCTTTAAGTTTTTGACTCTAAGTGTTCCAGCTAGGCCAAGACCAGCTATCAGAGCTTCATATTCTGCCTCATTATTTGTGGTTGGGAAGTCTAGCTTCATAGCATATTCAATTAAGAACCCATCAGGGCTTTGTAAAACCAATCCTGCTCTACTGGAGTTTGTTTTTGATGCTCCATCAAAATAGAGAACCCAATATTCTTTCTCCTTATCATCCTTCTCTTTGTCCCCATTATCGACTCCCTTGTCTCGAGGTATGGTATCTTGCTACCCCCCGACTTCTTGGTGGGGTATGGTACATTCCACCACGAAGTCAGCTAGTGCCTGGGCTTTTATTGATGTTCGTGGCTTATACTTGAGATCGAACTCTCCCAGCTCTATTGCCCATTTAATCAATCTCCCACTTGCCTTGGGACTGTGAATGATATTTCTCAGAGGCTGATTTGTTAGCACCTTAATCTGATGAGCCTGAAAGTAAGGACGCAGCTTTCTCGAAGCCATTACCAAGGCTAGAGCAAATTTCTCAATAGTCGAATAATTCAACTCAGCACCATGTAGAATTTTGCTGACATAGTATACGGGTTTCTGGATTTTCAATTCCTCCTTAACCAACACAGCGCTCAAAGCACTTTCTGAAACGGCTAAGTACAAGAATAAAACTTTATTCAAAGCAATTTCAAAATGCGATAGTATACACTTCCAGAACTTTCTTCCATCTCTGATGAAGCAAATTTTGACAACGCATCTGCCTTAGCATTTTCTTCCCTTGGAATGTACTCAACATGACATTCATCAAATTGGGTCATCACGGCCCTTACTAGGCGGACATATTTAGCCATCGTCTCATCCCTTGCCTCAAACTCTCCCTTCACCTGGGATATGACCAACTTCGAGTCTCCACAGACTTTTAAGTTTTTGACTCTTAGTGTCCCTGCTAAGCCAAGACCGGCTATCAGAGCTTCATATTCTGCCTCATTGTTTGTGGTTGGGAAGTCTAGCTTCATGGCATACTGAATTAAGAACCCATCAGGACTTTATAAAACCAAACCTGCTCCACTTGAATTCATTTTTGATGTTACATCAAAATAGAGAACCCAGTATTCTTTTTCCTTATTAACCTTCTCTTTATCCCCCTCGTCAACTTCCTTGTCTTGAGGTATGTTATCTTCCTGCCCCCTACTTCTTGGTTGGGTATGGTACATTCCACAACAAAGTCAGCTAGTGCCTGGGCTTTTATTGTCGTTCGTGGCTTATACTTGAGATCAAACTCTCCCAGCTCTATTGCCCACTTGATCAATCTCCCACTTGCCTTAGGACTGTGAATGATATTTCTCAGGGGCTGATTCGTTAGCACCTCAATCTGATGAGCCTGAAAGTAAGGACGCAGCTTTCTCGAAGCCATTACCAAGGCTAGAGCAAATTTCTCAATAGTTGAATAGTTCAACTCAGCACCATACAGAATTTTGCTGACATAGTATACGGGTTTCTGGACTTTCAGTTCCTCCTTAACCAATACAGCGCTCAAGGCGCTTTCTGAAATAGCTAAGTACAAGAATAAAACTTTATTCAAAACTGGCTTGGCCATCAATGGGGCCTGCGCCATGTATTTCTTCAATTCTTTGAAAGCCTTCTAGTTTTCCTCACTCCATACAAAGTTCTTAATGTTTTTTAGCGACTTGAAGAATGATAGGCACTTGTCTCCTGACTTGGAGATGAATCGTCCCAATGCAACAACCCTTCATGTGAGCTTCTGAACATCCTTGATAGTTTTTGGTGGTTCCATGTCCAGGATTGCCTTTATTTTATCGGGGTTAGCCTCGATCCCTCTCTTGGAGACCATCAATCCCAAAAAAAAATCCAGATCCTACTCCGAATGCACACTTTGTAGGATTTAACATCATTTTGTGGTACCTCAGGACCTCAAAAGCTTCCCTTAAATGGGCTATATGATCAGTCTTTACTAGACTCTTGACTAACATGTCATCAACATAAACTTCCATAGTCTTGCCAATAAGATCCTTAAAAATTTTATTTACCAACCTTTGATAGGTGGCTCCTGCATTCTTGAGACCAAATGCCATAACAAGATAACAATACACACCAAAGTCAGTGATGAATGATACCTTTTGAATGTCGTCCTTGTGCATCTTGATCTGATTGTACCCACTAAATCCATCCATGAAGCTCAGTATTTCATGCCCAGCAGTGGCATCTATCAAAGTATCGATCCTTGGTAACGAAAAACAGTCCTTAGGACAGACATCATTTATATCAGTGAAGTCCACACACATCCTCCATTTTCCATTAGCCTTCTTCACCATTACAGGGTTTGCTAACCACTCTGGAAATTGAATCTCCTTAATGAAACCAGCCTCCAAGAGCTTCTCCACTTCCTGTTTTATAGCTTCTTGCCTTTCTGGAGCAAAACTTCTTTTCTTTTGTTTTACCGTCTTCCGATTTGGGTCCACATTCAGCTTGTGAGTAATCAGTTCTGGGTCTATGCCTGGCATATCAGCTGCTGACCATGCAAAAATATCACTATTTTCTTGCAAAAATTTCACCAACTTCCCTCTAAGGGGCTCCTCGAGCAATGCTCCAATAAAAGTCACCTTCCCAGGGTCTTCGGGGGCCAAAGGAATTGAAACCAAGTCTTCTGCTGGCTTTCCTCTTTTCTCATCATTCTCTCGCATATCTAGATCTTCAATAGGCAGGACCTACCCCTCGACTCCATCTGCCCTCACTGAGGCCACATAACAACTTCTAGCCATTTTTTGATCTCCTCTCTCTTCTCTAATCCCATTCCGGGTGGGAAACTTCATAACTGAATGATAGGAGTAAGGGACGGCCTTGAAGGCATGTATCCCTGTTCTCCCCATGATAGCATTATAAGTTGAACTAGCCTTTACCACCACAAAGTCCAACATCTGTGTTGCTTGCCTTGGTTCCTGACCTATGGTGGTTGGCAACTTGATTATCCCTTCCACGGGGCACTCCACTCCCGCAAATCCATATATCGGCATATCGGTCGGGGTTAGTTGAGAATCATTATAACCCATCCTTAAAAAGGTGTCATGGAGCAAGATATCCACTGAAGCACCATTATCCACAAGGACCCTCTTGACCGGGCTATTTCCTATTATCGGTGTTATGATCAGCGGGTCGTCATGAGGAAATTTCACACCCTCTAGGTCAGAATCATCAAAAGCCAATGTTACCTCTGTCCTGGCCCTCTTCGGGGCTTCTCCAACAATATGCATAACCTCTCTAGTATATGCTTTTCTGGAGTTTCTGGATAATCCAGTAGCAGTTGGTCCTCCAAAGATTGTGTTTATCACAGGCCCTCGAGGTCGCGGCCCTCCAAAAATTGTGTTTATAACCGGTCCTCTATGCTGGGGATTCCGCCCTTGATCATCTTGGTCCCTCCTACGATCTTCAAAGTTCTTTCTTCCATTGTTATTCCTATCCCCTCCTTCTCCGGTGTATTTGTTCAATCTTCCTTTTCGAATGAGGAACTCAATTTCATCTTTCAGCTGCCTACACTCATCGGTGTCATGACCAACATCTTTGTGAAATCTGCAATACTTGCTCTTATCTAGCTTGGAAGGATCAGCCTTCAAGGGCTTAGGCCGATGAATGTCTTGATCTTTTTCGATCTCTATTATGATCTGGCTCCTAGAAGCATTCAGCTTAGCATATTCAGTGAACTTTTGCCCAGGTCCTCCCTTCTTGGGGGTTGAATCAGGGTTTTGTTCGGTTCTAGGATACTTGTCCTTGGCGATATACTCCAGATCAGTTTTCTGCTTCTTGCCTCCAGTGGGCTCATTACTTACTACGGTCTTCCTCATGATTTCTTCAACCTTGATGTACTTCCCCGCCCTATCCTGGAGCTGTAACATGCTTTCAGGGGGCGTTTGGCCAAGGACATCTTAAAAAACTCATTCCTAGTTCCTTTTTGCAGTGCTATCATGGCTACCTTATCATCAAGGTCTGGGACTTTTAAAGCCTCCTTTGTGAAACGATTCAGGTAATCTCTCAAGGATTCCTTTGTTCCCTGCACAATGCTCATAAGAGATGCTAAGCTTTTCTCATGAACTCTCCCACTGATGAATTGCTTAATAAAAGCCTCACTTAGTTCTCTGAACGACCCAATAGAGTTTGGGGGCAAGCGACTATACCACCTTTGATCCATACCCGACAGGGTTTGAGGAAAGACCCGACACTTAATAGCATCATTCACGGGCTGCAACAACAGTGCATTAGAGAATGTTATAACATGATTAGCGGGATCTCCCGTGCCATCATAGGCTTTGATAGTTGGCATCTTGAACTTCCTTGAGATATGGGCATTCATTATTTCTTCTGTGAAGGGCGGAGTAGGATCACCAGGATCTCCAAGGGGAAGAAGATTGCTTGGATCAGCCCTTGGGACAACAGCCCTGCTCCGTATTGGACCATCCAGGTCTATGATAGAAGGAGGATTTCTCCCCCTGGGAGGTAGTGGGGGTCTGTGGTCTGGTGCACTTCCAAATCGCGCTTCAGCCTTTGAATCTCAGCCTCATGAACCCTTATCCTTTCCTGCACTTCTTGGGGATTCGTCCCTTGGGTGCTCCTAGGACGTTGGCTACCATCAACCATGGGCTCTTTTCCAGCACTTCTCCTTCTTGGGGCTACTTCATCATCCGAAGATTCGGGGTCGCTCTCAGTGTAAGGACCAGAAAATTCCCGATCCTCAAGAATAGGAGCCAAACCTCGTATGTATGGGGGCGAACACCCTCGCGCTTCACTACGTCCAGCATGTCCACTTCCTCGAACCTCGTGGTAAAGGGGCATCCCATAAGGGGGTTAGTAGTAACAACATTTGAATATTCGTACCCGACGGGTCGAGAATTCACAGGTGTATGTACTTGTTGAACTTGAGGATTCGTACCTTGAGTAGCCGAGGGGATCGTTCCTTGTGGCTGAGGTTCAGTTGCCCCTATCTGGGCTTCTCCTTGCATGGTTGCATAGGTTGAGTGAGGAGGCACCTCCACAGTCGAAGAAATCACTTGGGTTATCCCCAGTGGTGTTCCTCCTCCAAGGGCTCTAACTGTTCTCCGTGTTCTCGCCATGGTTGTTGTTATGCTTTCCCACAGACGGCGCCAAATGTTATGGATTAAAAACTAATATATATATATATATATAATTGTTGTATTTATTACTAAGGAACGTAAGGTCAAGGCCTTTAATGGCTGCTCTCGTGTTTCGTAGCTTAACTCTGCCTTTACGAGATGCCTACGTATCTCTGTGAATTAGAGAATCAAGCCAAAAAACGTAGTTCTGATTTGTGGGGTGAGACCCCTTATATAGATGTTGGGGGTCCTTCAATTGGACTTGATATAGGAGACTTGGTGGGTAAGTCTCATAATTAGAATGGACTTTGGAGTCCTAAATAGTAGGAAACCGATTCCTTATCCTTCTAGGTCCCTTTGAGGCTAACCTGCAAGGATCTATATCCTTATCGGGACTCTTCTCAATAGCTGATTTTTTCTTTATTAATTAATTACGAAATTAATTAATATTCAGGGTTTTTGGGCCTTCTTTGTTCCATCAGGCCTGATCTGGTCCATCAGGCCTGATCAATGTGTTGACCTTTTTGGTCTGAATGTCATACATCTTCTTATTGGGCCTAGCAGCCCAAATCATGTATAATTACTGTAATATTTAATTACATAATCAGGATTTATTTATCCCTATCAATAAGTCTGTAGCACATTTCTGCATACACATTATTTAGAATCTGTAGTAGTACTTAAGTCATGTTGACTTTAAATAGATATGCAGAATAGGTTGATTAATTGTACATAGATGATGTCTTGTAATTATGCATAAGTGAAATGAAGTCAAGTGCCTGATTGCTACCCGACGGATAATCTATAATGAATTCGACGGATGATCAACAACCCGACGGATGATCAATAACTCGACGGATGATCATGAACTCGACGAATAAAGAATTCAAATATCTGTTGACAATGACAACACAGTCACATGCGTCGAGTGGATGCAAATGGAATGTGGTAGCCTATTCAACTGGGTTTTTGAGAACAAAGAAGCATTGCCATTTCCATGCTATTATGAAGATATTCAAAGATGCTGGAAAAGAGTACTGAAGTAGCATTGTAATAGACTAGATAGTTTTTGTTTTATTATCCTGTCTCATTACTTTGTAATCTTGGTGATATATAAACCAAGAAGTAGCAACTAAGGAATTAATTAAGCAACCAAGCAGGGAAACATTTGTAAGCAGAATTCTTAGCATTTCTCTGTACTCTTAGTTGTTCATTATTTGTAAGCAGCTGTGAGCATTTTGCACAAAGGGTTCTCTCGATATATAATATATATCTCTGGTGAAATCATTCAAATCTACCAGAAAGTTTTTAAAGACTCTTATTTTTAATTACTTGTGTTTTGATTCATTTAAGTAACTATTCCGCATTGTGCTAATCAATTCACACTTATATATATATATATTCGAGTTAGAACATTTTTATTTCGAGAAAAAGTTTCAAGAATTCCATTCAACCCCCCTTCTGTAATTCTTGTCATATTGTTAAGGGACTAACAAAAGTGTGTCATCATCAGATGATGGTGACTAATCAAGAGATAAAATTGAGGTTTGAAGACATAAGCGATACATATAATTGTTTAAGTTCGGAGTATTAAATGACACTTCAAGATAGATCGATGGACTAATAAGGAAACACGGATGGACTGAGGAGACAAGAAAGAAAGAAATTAGGAAATTGGATGAAAGAAGTGACCTTTAAGAATGTGAGGTGTATGACATGTTACTTGATACCCAAAAGGGAGATGCCGGGTATAAAAGATATCTCAACATTGAGAGGACTGTTGAGATAAATAACAAAGGTAAGTGAGTAGTTAGAACTGAAAGGTTCACGTTAAAATGACCAATATCTTCAAGAACATCCCTGCTATTATTACCAAATCAAGCAAGAAAAGTGGATAACCGTTTTTATCTTTTGGAGGCCATATGGATTGACCTCAGTTGGAATAACGATGTTATTGTGAAACTAGGTATAGACTATCGAGGTGAGAATGTTTTAATAAGATACCCTTATCAGGGATAAATGATTCAATTTTTTTCATGGAAGGATGCAAGTACCTTTTTAAAGGTGGAATTAAGGATAGAACCTCGATAACTTGAGATGAACCCTAGGGGAATGCATAAAGGTTGGCATTTTACCCTTAATAGGGACATTATGAGTTTTGACAGTAAGAATTGGAAGGATTAAGGTAATGACAACCTTTAAAGATCAGTGGAGAAAGTTTTCATAACTATATAGATAATGGTTCTAGTATTAGTAAATGGTATCTTGATATGCCATGTACCTAGGGAATACAGGAGGAATGATTTAAGGATAACCCTCGAGATTTTTGAGAAGAGAGGTAATATTTAAGTTTTCCAAATAGAAATTCTAGTAAAGGAAATGTGACGTAATAATAATGATTCCAGGTGGGGCACGTATTAAACCATGAGAAAGTATGGATCGAACCAGTGAAATTCGAAATTGTCCAAGGCAAGAAGGACCCAACATACACGTCCTAAGTATGATTAAGAGTCAGCCATGATGATGTTCACATTTAAAGACTAAGGCAATAACTTATGGAAAAATGGTGATATTTTTTTTTTCTCACCGGAACTTAAGAAGAGCATTTTCACATAAGCATTGATTGGAAATGAGTCAGAAAATTTAGTTGAACTATCAGGAAAGGCCAATGAGGTGGCCGACACTTTAAGTGTAAGAGAGCAATTATAGGCGCTCGTGCCAAAGAAATACAGTAATGTTGGTTAAAGCCGTGAAGGTTGTATTATGGTGTGGAAGATTTACATTCCTTTTTGATGACTGTGCAATACTCAACTATAATAGTAGGTTGGTGGAGATTTAATTCATGTTAATCTCTGTGAGCGGGCTACCCATCTTCTAAGGTTCTACCTTGAGATAAGCTAGGACCATGTTCCAAAAAGGACTAAATGAACCATTGAGTTTCCAATCTCCTATTGAAGTTATATGATTAATAATGATATTAACCTATTATCGTTGCTTTTATTGAAACTCTTCTATAATTTTATCTGCTTTATATCGTATAAACATCAAGTCGGAAAATATTTTACATGGATTACAAATGGTGATTATGTTACCTCCTTCAAAAATTTTGATACAACAGGTATGGACTCCGTATGATTAGCTATTAAGATTCCCAGGAAAAAAATGACTCAGTAGGTCAGCGGTGGACCACAGTAATGCAGCAATGATTTTGCGATTAATGAGACGATAACAACCGTTAGAGTTATATTGTAATGGATGTTGAGATTGAGTACCACTAATCGGGTCGTGGAAATGTATAAGTTATCGTTGATAGACTAACTAAGTCGATTATTCACCTATTGAATATTTATTCCTTTTTATTGACAGAGAGTCGTATTACTATACGAGGAAGGTTGTGGTGCAAATGTAGGAGTCTGGTAACGAATATGTCTAGAATGAAATCCCAAATTCGATTTTTGATGTCGAGGGAGTTCCAAAGGTGATTTGTCTATAAGCTCGAGCAAGAACATGGGTCCATAGAATGATGGACGAAATAGCAAAAATATTCAGGAACGTGAAATGCGATACAATAATACTTGATAATGATATATATACATGTATATGTATTTCGTTCCCCAGTGATAAACCTCTATAGTTTAGAGGTAGATTCCAAGCCAAATATTTTGTGATCGTATAATTTTTTAAAAATTCGTCATTTTTCTCTCCTTCTAATTTCGTGTAAATTGAGAAGAACAACCCTTCCAGAAGGGGAGGTATTTCGGAATGACTATCTATTTGTGTGATGGAAGTCTAGTAGGATGCCACATGTTGTTTAATTGCTTGTTAAGTACTAAAGGTTGACCACCTTCTGTACTAATGATGCAATATAACAAGTGTTCATTGATCATAGTGATCTCTCAGTTTACACTTTTATTTTTAAAACCCTGATGAATAGTAACTTTTTGCTGACTGTGTTGATTAAGGAAAAATTATCACACCACACTATATAGGAAAACTGCTATGGAAATTCTGAGATCGTATTAGTATTCCATAAAGTAAATGAATGTCTGTAAAGGTCGTCAGAATTCGAATTCGAACACTTTGATATTTCCCGAAAATCTACCAGATATTGAAAGAATTAAGTATAAGATAACATGATTAAAAGGAATTTAATTCAAGGATTATAATGGAGGATAATTAAAGGAATATAAGATATTAAGAAAGGTTTAGGGAAACCCAAGTAATAAGATTCCGGATATGATCCCTCAAACGATCAACGAGAATGAGAGTTAAGCGAACCGTAAAACAAACGTACGGTCAAGGAACAAGTTTGTTCAAGAAGCGAGGGAATTGAACAAGTGGACTAGAAACAAGGTGACATCATCAAACCATAAGATAAGGACATGTGGCATGGAAATGAGATCATCAAGATGATGTAAGCGAGTAAAGTAGATATTTTGCAAGATTGATTCTTGGCCAAGTGTTTTAACCACTTGAATAACCAAGGTTAATCCTTAACCAAGCCATTCATTGTATAAATACCAAGTGACCAAGCAAGCAAGCATTTTTCTTTTTCCCCCCCTTTTCATCACATTTGCTCTCGGCCAAAACAGGACCAGCACCTTAAAACTGCTCTATCTCCTTTGATTCTCACTCAAATATTATTTTCTATAGCTCTTTCAAAAGGTATTGAGATGGCCTAAAACTTTTGTTCAAAAAACATATCCAGATAAGCATGGGAAGACTCTCATTGTTCCAGTTCTTTCAAGGGGGGTAATGGTAACTCTGAAAGTTTTAACTTATTTCTTGAACTCCTTTGCAAGTTTGAACATGATAAACATAGATCAAGGCTCTCTTAAAGATTACAAGCTCTTTTTAGTGTATTTAAGTATTCAATAAAGGTAAACTACTTATCCACCCTTTTACGAGGATTAAAATTTAAGTGAAGTCCTAAGTTATGTTCAATAACATGTTTATTTATGGAGTTTAAAGTATAAATGGTTAAATCTTGATGGATGTTTTTTGGTGGCATGTTATTGATATACTATGAACTGATTATGTTGTAAAGATAGTGGAATTGTTGATATGGTTGGTTTTAAGAGGTTTTAACGTAATGAAAACCGGGAAATCATTAGTTTGTAGCCGTCGTAATGCCCATTTTACTAGAGACTGTTTTGTACATAACTTGTGAACCCAAACACCTTCTTATATAAACTCATAACTTCCATGCTTAGAAAGTTTATGATTTAACCTTCACTTTGACATGTGTTTCGCTTTAATCCGATTTACGGTTTAGGAGAAACGACTATTTTAAGTAATGGCGTTTCGCGAACAAACCCTTACCCCTCGCATAACTTTGAGACCATGTTTAAGGCCCCTAAAAGACATATCGGAACACGAAACATTTATTTAAGGTTGATTATGAATTTAGTAAAGTCCTTTCGAAGGATTCGCCTTTGAATATTTAACGGTCAATTTTATAAATATGGTGGAGCCAAGGGTGCTTGAGCGACTAATGTAAATCCTTAAGCGTAGAAGCGAGCGTTAGGGTATGAATGAATAAAGTCCAGTTTCTTAAGAGACCACAGATTAATTTCGGCATATGTGTTTTTTATTGGTTACCAGACTCATCCTAGACCCATTTCCACCCCAGATCGCTCAGGCAAGTTTTCTACCCGTATAAATGTTGTTATGATGTTATATACATATGTGCATTATCTTGAGGTAAGTGCATGAATATTGTTAGAAAATTTTACGATATATTGTTGCATGAATATTTTGGGAAGCATGTTCATATATATATATGCATGTTTTGAAATCTTGATATTTTATTATCAATTTAATTGCTTATAAGCTGCATAATACCTATGCTAGAGATAAACAGTAATTACGTATACCCTTAGTATAGGTATAACGACTCGTGCAATTCTGAATTATTTAAATGTGTAATTATTAAATAATTAAATAAATAAAATAGGTGTGTGGGTTCTGTCAGCTGGATATTACTTTGTGATAAGTCATAAGTGATTTTTGGAGTTCAAGATTTATTTGAGTAATTATTTGTGAACCGTGTTGTTTTATTCTTATATATAAATATTTTATACGAAACCAGATTGTATGTTATGGTGAGATGTTTTTCCAAACCAATAACCCTAATTTCGTAAAAGGACAAGTATATGTATTTTCTAAAAATGAACATCGAACCGATTTTCGAAAACGTAAACCCTAATTGATATGTGTATTATAATATCGAGTATGTTACGAGTCGGGTCTTGTTAACGTATGGGTATATTGTTAGTGAGGATATGTCAAGCATATTCGGACATCTAATTTAGGGTATTTCGGTCTCATAGGTTCCAATCGAAACCCCGAGTATCCCGGTCGGTGCAAAGCTAGCCAATAATAGTTGTTAAAGCATATCAAGGCAAGTACCCATGACCATATCTTTATAGTTCAGTAATATATGAATAGTTGTTGATTTAAAATTACGTACTAGAACATAACGGTTTAAGTTACGTATCCCCTGTGTTCAAATTGTTTTGTTAACTCGTGTTTTGGGGGAAAAGTAACTTCTGAAAGTACCTATCTCTAAACTTTGAATAAAATGAAAATATTTTGGAAAGTGTGATGTGATAGAATTGTTTTGACAAGAGATAGGTAAGTGGTTTGGAAAACTGGATAAAAATTGATCAGATAATTGGATGAGTGTGCGCAAGGGCCCATAACGGCCAGGAAGATAGCGTAAGAGGTGAAGTGGTTGTACACCCTATTATAACCACCAGCCCAGCGTGACAGGGACCTAGCTAGTCTCAGAGTTCCGGAACAAGTTTCATGGGATGGCCAAGAGAGTCGTCCTATGGAGATAGCCTGATCAGCTATCTCACCAGGGATCATCCAATACTTTTATATCTGAGCGAGATTTTATGGTTCCCATAACGGAACAAATGGTTTTGGGTCCCCGTAACGGGACAATTGGTATTATGAATTTCTGTAATAGAACGGAAGATTTAGAAATGAAAATAGCATGCAAAAAAATTTAATTTTAGTATTCACACAGCACTATTAATGAAATATTTTACAGAGCATGCAAGTGGTTGATATCCAGTTTATACCTGTTTTACTTGCTTTTATAAATGAGTGATGATTTCTGTTCCTATATCTGTTTATCATACATTGTTTTGATTATTATTAATATAGTGGTAATGTTGAGCAATTGATCGCTCACTCTTGCCAAATCTTTTGTATATTCTTAAATTGCAGATGCCTAGAAGATTGTGTTGTTCTAGGAAGGGCCAGTTTCCAGTTCCTCCTGCGTTGAGCTCCTCTGAGTATGTTGTGTCAGACCAGTTGTGGTCTGTGAGTTGTTGTAGAAAGTTAGTGATGTCAGGATGTTTTCTATAAGTTGGTTTGTAATAAGTATGTAACCTAAATTATACTTGAACCTGGAAAGGATCTTGTGAAGGGGTTGATTATATTAAAATGAAAGTAAGTTAAAAACATTATATTTGTAGTTTGATATTGTTAGTGACGTCAACCCTTGACCCCGGGGTTGAGGCTGTCACAGGTTGGTATCAGAGCTACAGGTTTAAGTCCATGATTTAGGTTAGGAATAGAGTTGGAAAGGTGTAGAATTTGCGTATAGGGTGTGAATCAGCAACTCACATTAGAGGAACAAGTTTAAGAGTCTAGTCGAGGGTTTGAAGTCGTAACCCTGGCATATATTGAGGGTCCTGGAATTTCCCTGATCTAGAGTGTGTCTCCCTGGTATAGGTGCTAATGGTAACGGCTGACAAATATTTTTAGTTATCTCTTGTGAGAACGAGTCCGACCATGTGAGTTTAGTTAGTAGGTTTCTATATAGTCAACAGATGTTAGGAGTATTGGCTTATGTAGTTAATGATGCAATGTTATTTTGTTGTTACTTTTATTGTTGCATTTATTATTGATTTTGTTAAATTTAACCACTCATTACAGTCGGACCCTAACTAAATAAGGATGGGAATATTTATTGTGACAGCATTCTCTTGGCACATGAAAATGTTGCTACCCGGGGGCAATTTTTAAACTAAAACCATTTGTTATGTTTTGGGAGAATGCCGCCAAAGAAGAATATCCCGTCCAATTTCTCTAATAGAGACTCTGATGGGGGCCCATTCATGAATAAGTTTCTAGATTTACTGCGCCAACAATCTAACCAAATGGCGTAGCAGCAAGAACAATTTCAGCAGCAACAACAACAATTTCTGCAACAACAGCAGCAACAACAGTAGTTTATACAACAACAACAACAACAAATCCAACAACAACAACTGCAGTTTCAGCAACAGCCTCAGCAAAGAGAGGTGAACCAAACTGTTAGTTTTAAATTTTTTTAGTCAGTAAAGCCCCGAGAGTTTAAGTGCGAAGTGGACCCAGTTGCTGCCAGAATTTGGCTAAAGGAAATGGAGAAAGCCTTACCCTCACTCAAGTAAGTGATAATCTCAGATCAGACTACGCAAGTTATTTTCTGAATGGTGAAGCAAATTATTGGTGGGAATCCACTCGTACCTTGGAAGGACAAGGACCCGTTCCATGGACCAGGTTTACAGAGTTATTTTTGGAAAAGTATTTTCAGGATTGTTTGCAAAATCGGTTGAAAGTTGAGTTTCTGGAATTGAAGCAGGGTGAAAAGAGTGTGGTCGAATATGAGGCCAAGTTTATGGAATTGGCCCGAATGGTGCCTATATATGTGAGTACTGAAGCTCAGAAGGCGAAAAGGTTCCAGCAAGGATTGAACCTCGCAGTGAAGTTGTAGCCTTACAGCTCAGGACATATCCCTCTGTAGTTCAAGCCGCTCTAGTAATTGAAAGTGATCGGAAGTTGGTAGCCAAAGAAAAAGGTGATAAGAAGAGAAAGTCTGAAGGCACCACTGATGAGCTGAACCCAGGAGGATCCAGTCAGAGGTTTCAGAGGCGATTCGGCCAAAATAGGAATAAAAGATTCAGAAGGCAGAATTTTCCTCAGGCCAGGTCTACTACCACTTCAGTTGCCTCCACTCCAACCCAGTCAGTAAACTCAGCAGTGGATTGCAAGATATGTGGCAAGAGGCATAGTGGTCTATGCAGAAGGGACGTTCAATATTTCAAATGTCATCAGAAGGGTCATTATGCATCAGAGTGCAACTCGTAGAAACCTTCAGTTACTTGCTAAAATTGTGGTTAGATGGGATATCTTGCTAGGAATTGTAAGACAACTACTCAAGGTACTGCATCTCAACGACCGACATCCGGTACAGCTAAAGCCAGAACTTTTAAGATGATCAGGAGGTCCAATGCTCAAGATTCGGATGTGGTTGCAGGTACGCTTTCTCTCAATTCCGTACCTATTAATGTTTTATTTGATTCCGGAGCATCTAAGTCTTTCATATCAAAGGATTATGTGATTAAAATGGATTTAATGTTAGAAGACTTGACTGAACCTTTAATCATAGAAGTAGTTAATCAGGATAGAGTTTCAGTGAGTCAGTTTTGCCCTAAATATCAATTAGAAATCCACGGGCATTATTTTTTGACTAACCTAATACCCTTTGAACTAAGAGAGTTCGATGTGATTTTAGGAATGGATTGGTTGTCCCAGTATAAGGCAAATATTGACTGCAAGAAGAAAAAGATTGTGATGTTTACCGAGGTTAATGTTAAGGTAAATTATTAAGGACAAAGGCAAGAAAAGAAATTTCTCTTGATATTACATGCAAAGAAATTGTTAAGACAAGGATGCACTAGCGAACAAACTATATATTTATTTTAAAATTATATGTATTGAGTATTTTGTGACTTCGTCGCGTTAAGATATCAACTTGGTTGATTTTTGCTTGACCAAGACTTTCATAAATACAATGAGAATGCTCATACATTTTTAATCATAGTATACATATTATTTTGGTGAGCTGTTTGCTCACCCTTGCTTCATTTCTTCATCACACAATAACAGCTAGGCAAGATGAACATGACCAAGCTCCCAATTCATGAACAGATTGGAAATGTTCCGCAGCTTCCTGTAGGCATTGATGCCGCTATGGCTAAGGTAGGAGCTACCAATAGGCTAGGATTTCAACTTTGATGTACCATACTTAGTATATCTATGAATTGTTATAATGGCAAACAACATGTAAATTTATTCAGAGATCCTTTTGAGGTGTAATAACTTATGATTTGTGAATAATATGATTTGTATTTTTTCGGATTTTATCTTTGAGACTTAACATGTTGTAGAGTGAGTATTATTATGGGGTCACAGTATGCAGTGGTTTATTTAACTAAAGTAAAGTGTTATGAATGGAAATAAAGTCTGTGATAACCCGCATCCCCGACCCCGGATTTGGGGGTGTTACAAGTATGAAGACCTCAAGGATTCTATGTGAAGTTGTTTGTATCTTGTAGAAGACTTGACAATGATTTGAGAAGATTATAGTACGAAGACGTAAGAGCTGAACTAGTTACTTGTGAACCAGACCATTGCACTAGGTATTAGTGATCCGTGAGAGGAAACTAAATACTATCATTAGAACGATTGTTAAGTGAGGATTCGTATCTGGGAATTCAGGATTTATGGTTAATGCGAAGACTCAAGATAGAAAGACTTGAAGACAGGAAAGCTTTGGTATTGCAATGCTCTACAAAAACTAAGTTAAAGTGCTCAGTACCTTGTAGTATGAGTCACCATGGCCAGTCTATTAATTTTCGGAAATAATAGCCTTGAAGTATAGTTCAATATCTCAGTACATGAATTGGTTTTGACTTAGTAAGAGCATTAGAAAAGACAAACTCCAGAAGTGCATGTTTATAACTCTTGTAACAACTTAGAATTATTTACTTGATTAAATTTATTCTAAGGCCTAAGTTGTGCATACAAGGGTTCCAAGAGAGCTAGAACTCGCAACTTAGCTTTTATCTAGGTGTGGGAGCCGCAATTTAGAAGTCTTGGAAATAAATCTTGCACCCATGTGACTGTGGCCCACAAGTTGGCAATCCTAAGAGCTCCAAAAGAAGATCATTTGCAACCTAGAGCCACAAGGACTACTATAGTTATAATTTAGGTGTTCCAAGGAGCATTCACTCGTGACTTAGCAATTGTTTAAGGCAAACATTATTCGTAAGGGGAAATGAACTCACAACTAACTCCTTTTAGAAGCCAAAGTCGCAACTTAGCTTCTTAAAAGCATGAAGGAGTCGCTCATTAGCTTCAAGAAGGATCAAGAGTCGCAAGTTACTAATTTTTCTAAGGCAGAGGCTGAAATCTCACAAGGAGAGGTCATGCCCATTTTGATTCACACCATTTAAAGACTTACAAAGCTGATACACTCATCATTTAAAGTTTCTTTGATTGTATTATTTATTATTTGGTAAGAGCTTTAAATCTTTAGAGTGATAAGAAGAACCCTAGTTTGATGGCCTATTGTATTGGTTCTTTTTATACTTGTTGCTTCAAATCATTTGTATTTGGAGTTGTAAGCAAAACATCCGGGTATTTATACTTTGAATAAAAACATCCTTACCTAGAAATCTCTGTGTCTGTTTATCCCGTTTTCATAGTTTCAATATATGCTGCATTTATTTGTGAAAAATGAAGAACATACATTCACCCCCTGTATGTACCTTTTAGACCTAACAATTCCTAAATATAGTAGTTTGTTATTGTTGAAATATTTTAATTAAAAATATATAAATAAAAATAAAATATATTAAACATATTTAATCTAAATTATTTAAAATTACTTCATTATATTGTATTATAATCTAGAACAGTTTCTCGGCATAGCGACATCTCGACTCATTTATATTGATAAAAATAGTAAGAAAATGAATACAAGAATGCTCTCCAGATTTTGTTAAATAAGGGGAAAATTGTAAATATCTGAATATTGCCCCAATTTAAAAATATAATATATGAGAATCTTAATACATTTTATTAATTTGATATGATTAAAGCCTATTATAATGTTTGTGGTAGGCTTATTATCAAAAATAGTTATTCTTCTAATTTGGTAAGTAAATTAATGTAAATTATCACATAATATACAAAATAAGTATTTAATGAATCAAAATTTATATATATACATGTGTGTGTATTTTAATATATAAAAATAACAATTTACTTTATTTATATTATTTGCTCCCCAAATATAATGGTAGAACCATAATTATTATTGTTATATTTAATAAATTTTTTAAATTATTGTAGCATTGTTATAATATAGTATCTAATATATTTAAATGTTTAATCATATTAATAAAACTTAATTACATTAAAATTTTCCTAAAAGTAAATTAAATTATTAAAGTTATGTAATGTTTTTTGCTAAATTGGTTTGTATTAGAACAGAGAATAATATACAATGGATTGATACTATATTCTATGACATGCCATAGAGAGCGATTATATATAGCTAATATAAACAAAGATCGAAAATAGAAAGCAAAAAGCAAGATACAACATCAAATAATTAGTAAATGCGTAATTATTGAATAATTAAATAAATAAAATATGTGTATGGGATTCTGTCAGCTGGATATTATTTTGTTATAATTATATGTGACCATTGGTGTTCAAGGATCATTTGTGTAATTGGTTGTTGAGCTGTGTTATTTTGTTTTTATATTTAATAGTGATTTTATTTAAGATTTATTTTCATAAATATATGGATTATCTCTAAAATCATTTTTATTGCTTTATAATTTTATTTATTATTTTTAGGATTTTATAAAATTTAGAATTCAAAATTTCATTATTTATTTAGCCCTGAATGATTTTCTGATTGTATTTTATTGTAAATTCGGTATTAAATTCCAGAATGTTTCAAAAATTATGAAATTCATAATTTATTAAGTTCGGAACATTTCAGGAATTTTAAAATTATATTGGGAATTTTTGGGATTAAATTCACCCGCACGTTCGTTCGTTAAATCGTTATCAGAAATGTTTTAAAATTTTCGAAAATTTTATTTTATTAACTTTAAATTATTCCGGGGATTTTAATATTAATTTGGTAAATTTTAGGAACTATTTGTATTCGTAAATTTTCCATTAATTTGTTAAATGCGGTGTCAGAATTAGAGATAACGTAACAAAATGAGATAAAATTCCCCCAATTCTCATCCCCTTTATTTCCCTTATCCATCCAACATCTCTTTCTCTTCTTAATCTCTACTGTGCATCTCTCTTCTCCCTCATCGATCTCTCTCGCTCATCCTTCTCTTCTCGAATTATTTCTTCCCCTTCTCTCAATCCTTTCTTCCCCATTTTTTTCTTCCTTTTGATTCAGGTGCTTCGCTGTCGTGCTTTCTGTTTCCGGCGACTTTTATTTCCGGTTTGTTCTTGGTTTTACTTCCCGGCTTTGCTTCCTGTTGTCCTCTTTTCGTATGTATATATATACAGTATGTATATATGTGCGCGTGTGTGGGTTATGCTGTGTTGTGCTTTTCTTTTCCGGTTGCCGCCAGGTTTTTCGGCGATGCGACCCCCCCTTAACTGTACCGCAGCGCGTAGGCGCGTGTTTGTCTGTGTTGGTTTCCTGATTTGTGTTGCCTAATTCAAATTAATTCGAATTGAAATTTTGGTTTTTGGAAATTTTATTGATTTAATTATTTTATTTTTTGCAGGAAAATAATTTGATTAAAATTCATGAATATATATATATATATTTATGCGAGAAATATTAGTTTAATCAGTAGGATTCGCATAGGATGTATGATATAAACGGGAACCCGCGAAATTTACCGCCGTCGGCGATGAGTCTCGGCGAGTCGACGGTGGACCATGATGAATATTTATGAGTCCTACGAATAAAAACATAAAAATACAGATAATAATTAATAATTAGTAATAGAATTTTTATCGGTGATTGGGATTTATGAATTCTGGATTGTTTGTTGTGGTTATTGTTGTTGTTGTTGTGAATTGATGTTGATTTGTTATTGTCTCATCCTTTGGAAGTATAGGCTCACCATGAAAGTTCTTTGTTGGATCCACCTTGAATTCCTCATTTGCCACAGAGGGCTTAGATGTTTGAGTTGAAGTTGTATACTTTTTAGGGATGTAGTCTTCCATTTCCACATCACTAAAGTCCAATTTCTTCTTGATTCTTTCTTGTATCTCGGTTTCTTTATCTGTTGAGGTTCATCCTACACTTTTTGATCCTGAGTTTCAGTTTCCACAGTTGTTTTTTCAGATATTTCAGTTGCAGCTTTCACAGCTTGAAGCTTGGCTAACATAGCATCTAACTTCTTTTTATGTTTGAGCTTTTTATCATCTAAAGTAGCCTGCTTTTTTTCTTGCTTGATTCTTTCTTTTTCTTCTTTCTTAGTTGCTGCAAACTGAGGGTGTCCATCCATGACACATATCTCTTTACCATTCTTGTAGATTTTGGCAATTCTCTTTTTATGTGCTGAATCAGCTGGATCCTTGTAAAATACAATTGACCTTGCCAACAGCTTATTTTCATCTGTGCTAGGTGTCTCAAACATAAGATCCATAGGGTTTTTATCTGAGAACTTTGAATAGTTGCTTTTAGGCTTCAGAATTAGATTGGCTTTTGGAGATTTGATTCATGAAGTTTGGCCTTTCTCTAAGCTACCAAGACTCATTTCATTCACTGGAATTTGTGTGACTTGTGAGTGGTGATGAAAAGTCTTGTCTTGTTCCTGTATTTGACCAAATTTCTTTTGAATTTCTATATCAATCTTCTTCCAATTGATTATTTCTACTGGCTCCTTCTCAGCTGCTGCTACATCAATCTTTATCAGTTTGTGATTTGATTTCAGTTTTGCTGCTGCTAGATTGACGAGATCAATGCTATCTATAGCTGGTGGCTTAGTGAAGGCAATTGCTGGCACAATTGCTTTGCTGACTTGAATGTTTAGCACTTGCTCCCTCTCACTTCTTGACCCTCCCTAACTAATTGAGACAAGATAATCTTCTTTCTTCCCCTTTTTGTTATCATCAAGTAGAGTGGAGGTAGAAGTCTGTGCAGTCACTAGTTTTTGAAGCAATTGAGTTTGTCGTGCTTGATATAACTGGATGCCAGTTGAGAAATGCTTCTATTGCTATTAGTCTTGCATCCAGAGAATCCATTTTATTGACAAGACTAGAATTCTTCCTTAACTGTCTGTTAATGTCAAGCATTGTTGCATTTGGAAGTTTAGCATCCAACCTTTCAGAGACATCCTTCTTTACTTGATCAATCTCTGTTTTGATAGAAGTGATATCCAGATTATGTTGAAAAGCTTGTATTTGATGTAATTGTAGAGAGTTGAGATGTGCCTGTAAGGGCTTCTTGGTGCTAGCAGTGGTAGTTGGATTGAAGAGCATTATGTGTCTGTTGAATTTGATGGATGAGAGTGGACTTGAAGTGTTGAACATCACATTCCTTGGAAAATGCCCCAGAAGGCAAGCCAGATCTGGAGCTAGGGCCTTGTTAACCCCTATGTCCATTGACTCTCCTTCATCATCATCTTCATTTCCAAAGAATTCTTCAGACCCACCAGTTTCATAGTCAATGTCATCACCAGCTCTAGAAGGCATGGAAGTGACAGCATCATTTACTCTTTTCATGGATTCAGTTGTATGCACCAAGTTGAGCATCTTTTCTGCAGCCACATTGTCCTTGTTAGTCCTTTAAAAATTCAACAAGAATTACAGAAGGGGGGTTGAATGGAATTCTTGAAACTTTTTCTTAAATAAAATTGTTCTAACTTAAATATATATATATATATCAGTGTGAATTGATTTGTAGAGTGCGGAATAATAACTACAAAGGAATCAAAACACAAGTAATTAAAAACACAAGTCTTTAAAAACTTTCTGGTGGATTGGAATGTATGCACCAGAGATATATAATATATATCGAGAGAACTCTGTGTAGCAAAAAGCTCACAGCTACTTACAAATGTTGAACAACTAAGAGTGCAGAGAAATGCTAAGAATACGGCTTACAAATGTTTCTCTCTTGGTTGCTTAGTTGGTTATTCTATTTGCTGCTTCTTGGTTTAGATATCACCAAGATTACAAAGTAATAAGACAAGATAATAAAACAAAAACTATCCAGTCTAATACTATGCTACTTCATTACTCTATTCCAGCATTTTTGAATATCTTCATAATAGCATGGAAATGGCAATGCTTCTTTGTTCTTTAAAACCTAGTTGAATAGGCTTCCACATTCCATTTGCATACACTCGACGCATGTGACTGTGTTGTCACTATCAACAGATATTTGAATTCTTTATCTTATCCGTCGGGTTCATGATCATCCGTCGAGTTCATGATCATCCGTCGGATTGTCTAGTTGATCATCCGTCGAATGGCATTGTTGTTTATCCGTCGGGTAGCAATCTGGCACTTGACTTCATTTCATTTATGCAGGATTACAAGACATCATCTATGTACAATTAATCAACCTATTCTGCATATCTATTAAAGTCAACATGATTTGAGTACTACTTACAGAATCTAAATAATGTGTATGTAGAAATGTGCTACAGACTTATTGTTACATAAGCTACTCACTCGATGGATAATAAATCATCATCCGTCGGGACTATATTGAGTCATCCATCGGGACTATAATCCTTATCCGTCGAGTGCTACATTTTTCACTAAGTAAAATCTACCAAGGTGTTTTGTTAATGAAATCATCAAGTACATAACATATACACAATAGTCTTGTTCAGCTAGAACTTTATAAGCTGACATAGGGTGAGTAAATGACTCAGCTTCAAAAGAGACAGAATCTAAAACAGCTTGATATTCTTGCTTTATTAGCTGTCACTTGTCAGACTCATTGACATCCATTAACTCACTTACAATGTGCTTTTTCCATTCAGATGTACCTGTTTTTCTCTCAATTTCTCTCTGGTTTTGCATCAAGGGCTCCCCTTGGCTTCCCACCCTCACACCCTCACCTTCACCTTATAAGGTGGGACTCCTCTCACTTTCTTTTGCCAGGCTGGAAGAAGTAGCCTGCATTGGTTCACTCTTTTTCTCTCGTTTTTCCTGGGAGCAACCCAGCCTCTCACTCAATTCACTCTATTCCCTCAGTCCTAGAAGTGATTGTACTACTACTAGCTCATCTACACTTGTGACAACAGTTGAAAAATTAGGTTGTGTAGTGACTACCGACGGATGAGGAACATCCATCGGTATAGTAGTTTGAGAATCCGATGGATGACTGTTGTTAGGCACATCCGTCGGGATATAATCACTAACCGACGGATGAACAATATCCGTCGGGATGGAAGAAATGATAGAGTTTTGAGTGGAAACTATTGTAGACTCTGTGCAGATTGATGAGAATTTAGGAACATATATCTCAACAGTCCCTGAAAGAATTGGCAAGTTATCCAACAAATTATCTAAAAGATGATGCTGACTTGAACTGATTTTTTGCTTCCCCAACAGAGTTAAAGAAGGGGAATCATGTGTTGATGTGTGAATCATGTCCACATCCACAGAGTTTGTAGGAGAGTCTTGTGTATGTGTGGCTTCAATAATTAAAGATTTTGGCTGTGACCCCATATTTGTTGGAGCCACATCAAAATGAATTTGAGATGGTGCAGTGACTGAGTCTTTAGCTGCAGTTTGCACTATGTGTGTTCCCTGTGCATCCCCAATGGTTTTGGATTTCTTCTTTCTGGCATAGGTTTGGGGTGAGCTTGTGTCCCTTGCCCTCTTGTCCTGTGCTCCTAGTTGGGAGCTTGTTTCAATAGTGACATCCTTTTGGGAGGATGAAACTAGAGTTGTGATAATTTACTTATTAATCACCACAGTTTGTTGGGAAACTGTGGTGTGTGGATAGGCTTGGGTGCACTCACCTCTCCAACCTTATCCTTAGGGTTTCTTTGATTTTCACCTTGTCCCTCATCCAACTTACTACCCTTCACACTCCCCTCTTTAGGTTTGGTAGATTTTATAACTGGTTTATTTTGAGAGATACCAGAGGGGGCTTTCTTTGTTGTGGATTTTGAAGTTTTTGTTTTGGTAGCTTGGGTAGGCATCTATTAGGTCATTGACACATATGCCATAGCTACACTTAAAGGAAAAGAAAGTTGTGAGGTTGGAAGAGTAAAGACAGTGGTGCTTATTTCACTTAACTGAGGGCCTTCCATGATTGGAAAGTAGAAGAGGGGCACCTCTTTGTGATGACTTGCTCTGTTGAGATCTGCAATTATTTTATTCTCCTTTCTTGAACCCAACAATCCAGTTTGTTGGTTGGGTTCTCAATAAAAATATTCTCAATAAGATGGTTAGCAAGAATCATAAAGAATCTAGCATAATAGACACTTTTACCTCTCTTATTAATTTCCCTTAATTTATAGCCTAGTTCAAACATAACCATGTCACTGAAATTATGATAATTATCAGTAACTAACATATAAAGCATGTTAAGCATGGAAGTATTGACAGAATCAAAATTACTTACCTTACCAGAAAACACCTTAGTAACTACATCACACAAATAGCTCCATTCCTTTCTAAAACCTAACCTCATAATCTCACTTAACTTAGAAGTAGGAAGTGCATAACCAATAGAATTAAACATGGTAACTAAATTAGCATCTGTGTGTGGAACAGTAGTAGTGTTTTCAGGAATCTTAAAGCATGCTTGAATTGTGTCACTGTTACTGCAAACTTGCTTACCTTTGAGTGTGAAAGTTATGGTTTTGTTTGAAGACTGGTACATAGCAGTGGTCCACCACAACTTCACATTAGATTGTGGGTGATTCCAGCATTGCATAATTGAGTTTGCAACTTTTCACAAAATCCATCATTTTGTAAAAGTCTTCAGATGCCGGAATTTCCTTGTTCACAAGAGCTACAAAGTTGTTCTTTTCATAGATGAATCTAGACTGAGACATGATTTTGACTACTGGTGCCATTGTTAAATTAGAGAAATTTACAGTGAGAGAGAGTATTTGCTTTGGAGAAGAAGATAGTTAGAGCAAATGATTTGAGAATGATAAAAGAAAAGAGTGAAAATGAATTTTGCTTTTATACTATCTCAAAAATAAACTGTCATAACTAATAAAGTAACCAATCAAAATATCCCAAAATAGCCGTTTAAATAAAATAAACTGTCAAAATTCTATCAATTATCCGTAGTGATATACTTATAGACTGTAAGTAAACCCGATGGATAATGTTCAGAAAATTAATGGCTATGATTTGGACAATTCGACGGATGAGAATAAAACAATTTATCCGTCGGGTTTTATAAATATTTCAGAAAGGTAATTGATTTTTATTAAGATATTCTATTCCGACGGATGATCAAACTCGATGGATAATGAGCATCCATCGGAATGTAATTTTTGACTTAGCCAAAATTTCATCCAAAATAGAAAAATCAATTAAGTTTCTCGCTGCATTATAACTTGCAAAAATATCAGAAAGAATTCAAGAATAATTAAGCATACCTAACTCACTTACCAACCTTGAAAAGGTGGATTCATCAAGTAGCTTGGTAAAGATATCTGCAAGCTACTTTTCACTTGGAATAAAATGAAGTTCCACAGTACCATTCATAACATGTTCCCTAATGAAGTGGTACTTGATGTCTATGTGCTTTGTTCTTGAATGATGTACTGGATTTTCAGTAATGAAAATTGCACTGGTGTTATCACAGAAAATAGGAATTCTTTCCACGTGCAGACCATAGTCCAGCAATTGGTTTTTCATCCATAAAATCTGTGCACAGCAACTACTAGCAGCAATTTATTTAGCTTCTGCTATAGAAGTAGAAACTGAATTTTGCTTTTTACTGAACCAGGATACTAGCTTGTTTCCTAAAAATTGACAGGCTCCTGTTGTACTTTTTCTATCAATTCTACAACCTGCATAATCTGCATCTGAATAACTAGTTAGATCAAAGCCAGAATCTCTAGGTTACCAAATGCCAAGTTTTGGTGTACCCTTGAGATATCTGAAAATTCTCTTAATAGCTATTAAGTGAGATTCTCTAGGATCAGCCTGAAATCTAGCACAAAGAAAGGTAGCAAACATTATATCTGACCTACTAGCTGTTAAGTACAGAAGTGAGCCAACCATGCCTCTATAACTTGAAATATCCACAGACTTTTCAGTAGTGTTTCATTCAAGTTTAGTAGCAGTGGCCATGGGAGTTTTTGCAGATGTGCAATCCATTAGTTCAAACTTCTTCAAAAGATCATAAATGTATTTGGTTTGACTAATGAATATTCCATCACTAACTTGCTTAACTTGTAAACCAAGAAAGTAAGTTAGTTCTCCCATCATGCTCATTTTATACTTACTTTGCATTAATTTAGCAAATGTTTTGCAAAGTTTTTCATCTGTAGAGCCAAATATAATATCATCTATATAAATTTGAACAAGTATGTTAGAGCCATTTACATTTCTAAAGAATAGAGTTTTATCAACAGTACCTCTAGTGAAATGATTTTCTAAGAGAAACTTTGACAAAGTGTCATACCCGGCTCTAGGTGCTTGCTTCAATCCATAAAGTGCTTTCAGAAGATAGTAGACATGTTCCGGAAAATTTGGATCCTCATAACCAGGAGGCTGACTGACATAGACTTGCTCCTCCAAACCTCCATTAAGAAAGGCACTTTTGACATCCATTTGATAGACTTTAAAATTTGCTTGGGCTGCATAGGCTAGGAAAATTCTGATGGCTTCAAGTTTTGCAACAGGAGCAAAAGTTCCATCAAAATCTATTCTTTCTTGTTGAAAATATCCCTTAGCAACCAATCTAGCTTTGTTCCTGATGACTATGCCATTTTCATCCATCTTGTTTCTCAATACCCACTTGGTGTCAATTGAATTCTTCCCTTTAGGCGTGGGTACAGCTTCCATACATTATTCTTTTCAAATTGGTTTAGCTCTTCCTGCATAGCTAAAACCCAATCAGGATCTAACAGACTTCTTCTACCTTCTTTGGTTCCTTCTTAGATAGAAAGCTGATATACAGACATTCTTCTTGAGTTGCTTTCCTTGTCTGAACTCTAAAAGATGCATCACTAATAATGAGCTCATAATGGGTGATCTCTTATCCATTTTATTTGTTGTGGAAGATTAACTCTTGATGAAGAGGCTTCATTGTTGTCTTGATGTGTGACTGAGTTTTGATTAAAAGAAACCCCCCCTGAGTTTATGGATCTTTGACTTAAATATGGAGTTCTCTGTAAGTGATCTGTCTTGACTCCCAGCTTCTCTAATTGTACCGATGGATGATGCACTTTGTATCTCGACGGATGAAGTTGATTGTCTATCGACGGATGAAGTAGATTGTAACTCGACAGATGTTGAGTTGTGTGCTTCATTTGTAGTATATTTTTCCACGTTATCCTTAATCACTATTTCTTGATCACTTTCATCATCACTGTCATCACTAACCATTTCAACATTATCAAATTTGAGGCTCTCATGGAAATCTTCATCTTGTAGTCCTTCAATCTTTTTATCATGAAACACAACATGTACAGATTCCATTACAATGTTGGTTCTTAGATTGTAGACTGTAAATTCTTTTCCAACAGCATATCTAACAAAAATTCCTTCATCTGCCTTGACATCAAACTTTCCATGTTGATCAGTTTGATTCTTTAAGATATAACATTTGCATCCAAAGACATGAAAGAAATTTAGAGTAGGTTTCCTATTCTTGAACAATTGGTAGGGTGTCATGCACTTTTCTTGATTGATCAAAGAAATATTCTGAGTGTAGCATGCAGTACTCACAGCTTCAGCCCAAAAGTATGTTGACAACTTTGATTCTTCCAGCATTGTCCTTGCAGCTTCAATAAAAGATATATTCTTCCTTTCTACCACTCCATTTTGTTGTGGAGTTCTAGCTGCAGAGAACTCATGCATGATCCTATTCTCTTCACAAAATAATCTCATCACAGAATTCTTGAACTCAGTTCTATTGTCACTCCTGATTCTTCTAACTTTAAAGTCAGGATTATTATTAAGTTGCCTTATGTGATTGATGATGATTTCACTAGCTTCATCTTTGGATTTCAGAAAATATATCCAAGAGAACTTTGAGAAATCATCTACAATTACTAGGAAATATCTTTTCCTTGAGATAGATAATACATTGACTGGTCCAAATAAATCCATGTGCAACAGTTGCAAAGGTTCTTCAATTGTTGATTCAAGCTTTCTTTTGAATGATACTTTAATCTGCTTTCCTTTTTGGCAGGCATCACACAATCCATCCTTTGAAAACTCCACTTGAGGAATACCTCTAACCAGTTCTTTCTTGAGTAACTCATTCATGGTCTTGAAGTTCAAATGAAACAGCTTCTTGTGCCATAGCTAACTTTCATCTTGACTAGCTTTACTGAGGAAGCAAGCTACAGATTCCCTATTTGTTGAATTGAAGTCAACTAGATACACATTTCCTTTTCTTACTCCAGTAAGAACCACTTTGTTGCTCTTCTTGTTTGTCACAACACAGGCTTCAGAACTGAAGGTGACTGAGTTGCCCTTATCACAAAGCTGGATGATACTCAACAGATTATGTTTGAGTCCATCCACTAGGGAAACCTCCTCAATGATGACATTATCCTTTGAAATCAAGCCATATCCCACAGTATAACCCTTGTATTGTAACGCCCGGGAAATATTATGTATTTATTTTTATCAATAAATAATTATTATTTGATTTTATGTGAATTTTGGAGAATTATTTGATAATTGATATTAGTAGTTGGATGTTTATTTCTGATAAAATTTAGATGTTTTAATTTTTTATTATCCAGAATTAAATCTAGACAATTTTTGGTATTTTCCCGGTAATTTTTGGATTATTATATGATTTTATAAGAATTTATAAAATTAATAATGATTATTTCACATAATTATAAAATTAATTTTTAGAATCAGAAATCATTCCACTTCAACTGTTTCTGCGTTTTTACAACCCAAAACTCTTCCGAAAACTCTTTCCTAACCTAATCTGATGATTCTGAACACTTTCCGTGTTTTGACTTTCTCGATCCGGGGTACGGTTTGACCTGTACGAGTCCCGGTGTGAAATTTTCGATACGCAAATCATTTTATATATCGATAATAATCTATATTCTCAAAAGGCGAGACATTATCACCTTAATTTCGTATAAAGTATTTTATAGGGAGCTTTGTTTTGATAATTATCCAATTCTGGTATTAAAATTGTATCGTTTTTTAGTTACTTAGAGGCTAAGTAACCTATTTTCGGATCCAATATGTAAATATAATTATCGAATTATTAAATAAATAATGGTTATGTCAGCTATGTGTTGCTGTATTATCAATTGTCTGTGAATTGTTGGATGCGAAGATTAATTTTATAATTAATCATCGAGCTGTATGCATTTAAATCATTTTAAAGTGATTTTATTGAATATTTATTCTTAAAAATGCTAAAATTGTCTCTTAATTTATTCTTATTGTTTTATAACTTTATTTATTATTTTTAGGGGTTTATAAAAGTTAGAAATCAATATTTTATTAATTATTTAATTTTAAATGATTTCCTGATTTCATTAAATTGTAAAATCAGTAATTAATTCGGAAATGCTTCAAAAATTATGGAAATTTCGATTCTATTAACTTTTAAATATTTTGAGAATTTTAAAATTTCTTCGGGAATTTTTAAAATATGTTCGGATAAATTCTCGGATTATTATTACTCGTAGGTTATTTGGTTAAAACGAAAATTTCGATGCAAATCGAGATAATAACGAAAAGAAAAAAAATAATAAAATAATAAAATAGAAAAACCTAATTCTACCCCCAAATCCCCCACCCCCTGTTGTCTCTCTCTCGTTCCTCTCGGCTCTCTCTCCTACCTCTCCCAAATCTCTCACGTCTTTCTTTCCCAATCTCTACCGAACTCTTTCTCCCCTTCTCTTTTGTTTCACTTCGCTTTTCTGATTGGGTGATTGCAAGTTCGGGTAGTTTCCTTATGCTTTTGTTTCTTCACTGATTTGCCGCCGCCCTTCGTCGTCCCGGCGTGGTGGTGGTGCGTGTGCCGATGTTCGTGTCTAGCTGTGTGTATATATGTTGTATATATAAACATAGTCGTGTGCGTGTGTTGTGCTGCTGCTCTGTGATTTTGCCTGGTTTCTTCGTATTCCAGCCGCCCGCGCGTGGTTGCGCGTGTTGGTGGCGGAATGATTTTTATTTGCTGCTATCTGTGTTACTGTCTGGTTTCCCTGTTCTTTTTCCGATCTATTTTTCGTCTATACTCCGGCTGCTGTTGTGCGAATACTAAATTGGGATTTTTATATTTCTGTAGAAAATTTTGATTAATATTCATGAAATAAAATTCATTTTTGTATGGGGAATATTATTTTAATCGGTGAGGTCCGCGTTGGAAACCCGAATAAATCGGGTACCCGCGAATTTCACCGCCGTCGGCGATGAGCCTTGGCGAGCCGACGGTGGGCAATGATGATCTTTATCTGAGTCCTACATTTATTATTTAAATAAAAACAAAAACATAAAAGTACGAATGATAATAATAAGAAATTGAAATTGGAATGGTGTTTGGGATTGCAAATTGGATTGGATATTGTTGTTGTTGGTTGTGCATTTGACGTCGAAATGATTCGATGGGTAGGCCGATAAATAGAGGAAACGCTGCCCGATTTTTGGGGAAGTTTATTCTGAAAATACGGAAACGTAACCTGTAATTGTCGGAAACGTCGAAAAAGGATATAATTGAACTTTATGAAACCTATTTACGTGACGTGATGAGATATTTTGTGAATAATCGATTACCCTATTTTTCAAAATAATAAATATACGTATTTTCCGAAATTAAATATCGAACTGATTTTCGAAGATGTGAACCATAATTGCTATGTGTATTTCGATAATACATATAAATATGAATTCGGTTATGAAATCGTATGGGTAGAATAGGATATTGATTTGATGTTAAGCTTAAGCGATTATCTGAACTAGGGTATATCAACCCTGTAGGTTTTAGACGGAAGACCGAGACGTGACATCGGACTAGGAGCGATCTAGTGATTAAACTTCGAGATCAACGAAGTTCCAACTGAAGGGTATGAATGTTGGGATCGTATCCAGAATAGGATAGTAGTTTGACGATAAAGCCGAACGATTAAAGTCGAATCAAAGTCAACTAGTAATAGCGATTGAAGTTTATTGAAGCAAGTATTCCCGAACTTTCCTTTTAAATACTGTAAGTATTCTGGATTTTTCTTTTAAATACTGCAAGTATTCTTGAATTTCTTTTAAACACTATAAATATTATTCGCTCCTATTCTAAGTTCAGAATAGTTAACTATTTTACATTTCATTGCAATTACTCTGATTATGCACGTTCCTTTCATTATTGTTCATGTAATTCGATTGCTCTCATGAGCAGATACCCATTCTTTCGGGTTATTTGCGAACCCTGAATTAGGATGTTTTGAATTCAAATGATTTGACATCAAAACACTCTACGGGCTGGATAGCGATATTTTGGGGATTGAGTGTGTCTTAATCCTGAGGACCGGGATATGACTGGTGCCTCGATATGGGCCTTAGTGCCTAGGTACCTGAATGGACCTATACAGTTGGGTATAGATCCGCACTGTATCCTGACTGATCAGCAGGGTATAGTGCATATGTTAGAACTAGTGTTCAGTCTAATTTATTGTTGATCACCATTAAGGGTATTCCTTCTCGAAAAAAAAAGGTGATTATGGATAAAGTTATTCTTTCTTAGTACTCAGTTTCGGAAAAATTACGGTGTTTCTAAATAAATTCGAGGTTCAGATTGTTACTGCAACATTAGTTGCGCAGTGATAATTAGAGTCTTGAATGAATTGAGATCTTCTTAATTATTCAACCCGTCCTTATCAGGCTGGTTTAGCAGGCTAAGTTATGAAAACTTAGTCGATAATGATGGATACTGAATAGTTAGGAATTTCTTGAACGTCGTTTTATGAATAGTTGTTGCATTCGTTGTTCAAGTATGAAGTGTGACCATAAGATATTTTGAAAACACGCAATTCTGAAACTCTTACAAAAATGTCATTATTTCCTATGTGATTTATAGCAATGCAAATCAAATTAATTTTAAGATAACGAGGTATATCCTTTAAATGATATCATGTTTCGCCCTTCAAAATATTTCAGAGATTTTGTCTGGAAGTTTTCTTTGATTTTAATGCTTGAAGCTCAAAATATATACTTGCTGGGCATTTTTGGCTCACTCTTGCTTTGTCAATTCTTATTTCTGCCAGAAACAGATAAGGATTAAAGTGAATAGCTTTGATAGACAGCAGAAGTTAGAGAAATTTCCATTGCGAGAGGTTAAAGGTGTTAGAAGAATGTGACAAGAGCATTAGTTCAAAGGTATTTACACTTGTATTATAGTTGAAGTGAGTTCTAGAAGGTTAGATTCTTGTTTCATACCATAACCTGTAAAAGATCCGGACTCACGGGGTTATTTATTTATTTCTTTACTTTATATAATAATGGTTTAGTAACACCAAATCTTGACCCCGAATTTGGGGACGTTACAGTTTGGCATCAGAGCTGCAGGTTATTGGTCACTGAAATAAGAATAGGTGAGAGTAAGATAGGAATGATAGGTCGTACAAGATAGAAGAGACCCTAGGCTTATTCAGGATAAATTGAGTTGAGTGCGAATTAGGGTTAGCAGATTAGATAAGGAGTTGGTAAGATAAGATCGTTGAGAAAGTGTAAGGCGAATATCATAACATTTTAGGTATATTGAGTTCTCAGATTATAAAATAATGAGGAATCGACGGATCAATGGAGATGGGGTATGTTACCCTACTTTTTACGTGGTTTTGAAGAATATGCAATCGATTCTTGTGAGAATTTGTGTAAGAGAAGTTACGATTTAACTTAGAATTAGGTATTAGGATGAGTTCCATGTCGGGAGCAACCAGTTGATGGAAGCGGATGAAGAACCAACATTGCATGTCTTGAAGGCACAACCGTTGCGAGAAGATTCTTACTACCCATCGGGAGCTGCGCGAGGAATGATAGCTACCTTTCTAGATATAAGTAAGATTAGCAAGAAAATGCGACCCTATCTACCGATAGAACACTGAATCACATACGTGGGTGTGAGAATAACGGCAAGGACGATGACAAGAATGTTAAAGACAGTACTAAATGTCAGTGTTGCGATAGAATTACGAATAAGATGATTTACGATGGTAAATGAAGTTTCATCGACTAAGAAATGCGAACAGAGTCCAAAGAAAAGAATAGAAGGCGTACCGAAATAGAAAGACCCTTATATGGGCATTCTTTTAATTAGATATTTCATTGGTAAATCAGGAAAATAGCAAGTAACTTATATAGTAATGACGACCAAATATTTGATTTTCAAAACTTTAAGAAATGAGATTTTGGAAAAGATTTCCTTAATCAACTTTCAAAAGATTTTACATGAAATAAGTTTTAAAATTTGGTTGTCAAGGTACTACTTAAGTTCTTGTTATTATAAACAGAAAATGACCTAAAAAGAATAATGGAATTAGACTTAGTGTTGTTAATTCAAAGGGCTAAGTAGACCCACCAGCAGGGAGAAGGTTTAAGGTTTGCTGTGAAAAATGAAAGTAAGCGTTGTTTAATAAAATCAATAATTAAATCAACATATTAAAATATTATTTACCCCAATTCATGAAATTATTAAAATTTAACGAGATTCGTGATTCGAATGGACGGAGGATGATTGGAGAAGAATCGTATTTTTATCGATGAAATTGAGGCATTACGTGATCGATGGGTATTTTACGTGACATAAATGAGATCTGAAGCAGTGATTATAAATTTCAGGAGGATGTGATTAAGATCAAATCATTGAAACATTTGATATAAAGACATTTCCAGACATCACTTTGAAGCAATGATGTGACTTGAATCGTGAACCTGTATTCGCACGATCCTGAAGGCAGATATAGGTGAGGCATGGAAGGTGATCAACACTGATATGCTTTCTTTTAATACGATAGTATATGTTTATCTTGATTCGTGAATAAGTTTGAGCTTCTTTTGTTGATAAATAATATGAGGCGGAAATGAAAGAAAATTTCTTATATATTCCTTCTGAATTGTTTCCTTTTTCAAACTATTAATTTCTGATTAAGACAACAATGTTGTGATATGACGTTTTGTCGAAATGACGAAAAGTCGGGTAGGACGCCACCTAATCATGTGCTGTATGCCATATAGTATGAAAGACTGGCCATCTTAAGTACGAATATGGTTGTCTCATTCTTCACTCATTTTTCTTCCTTCAATTATCTGATTTACAAATTCTTTCAATCGGATGTTGCATGGTTATTCCTTATTTCGGGTTTAATCAAAATCATATTCCCAAACTCTCCTTTTGGTGTAAAGTCTGTTCTCTGACGATTTCATAAGAAATGAAATAGTGTGATAAGTGGAACCGTACAACGAACATAGAGACGACTGCAAATCGATAAATGGTGGATATTTGCGAGCGAGGAAAAATGGATGCACCGACAAATGTGGACATGGCGAAGATATCAAGTCAGACAGTTATTCATGTTACGAAGATCTCATCAGTATGGTAGATTGCGTTAACGTAATGCACTTCAACCCAGAGGATTTCTACGCGAAACGAATGGTTAGCGAATCGTACATTAATTACGAAATAAGGAAATAAAGTTGTGTGCATCAGACGGAGCCAACGAGTATCGGGGCAATGATCAAAGATCAAGGAAATTCTGAATAATGACTCAGACATGCAATCACTACGTGAAATATTCCTTCATCGCTGAAAGATATTTATCGTAAAAATTCAAGATAAAAGAAATCTTAAATATAATCGAACTTCGAATGTGCTCTTCAAGAAATTATGAAGTTCTCTAACTTGCGTAAATAATTGATTGTGAATTCAATGCTTATACCCGAGTCAGTGACGAGAGTTCGATACGAAGCCATAAGTGGAGATGAAGCAATGGTGAATCGATTGCGAAACTTTTTAAGAAATAATGATCTAACGATTGAGTTTCTACCAGATTGTAACGGTAATAATGGAGACCATGCACAGTTATTAAAAGATAAACCGATTAATAATGGTCAGAAATAAATTAACAAAATCATGAAATCAAATCTTGAATTCATTAAGGACAATTCATAATATTCTAAAAAGAGTTGAGGAATGTATGGTAATATTAATCATTGTGGGTTTTAGATCCAATCCCAATTAAGAAGAAATATGCTATGCTAGTCAGATGCTGATTAAAGGTGAATTGTGGGAATTGCTGATTTTGGGTTGATGAAATTAGGTGGACATGATTGGGGAGGGTTTGGTTGATTGATGGTGTCGGCGTAAGTCCGACTGGTAGTCAATGGTGTAGGGGAAGTGCTGCCCAAATTTTCAGAAATTTTTTTTACGTTCAAGAACAAAGAAGTACAAGGTTGTTCTCGTCAGCATTCCAAATAATTGCGATCTTGGTTCTTGAGAAAGTTGTTATGACCAAACTGACTTGATATAATTGGTCTTTGATTCCAGTTAGCTAGTCAGCATTTGATTTAAGTGATCAGTTAAAAGAGTTAATTGATCAACTTTACCAACTAATGGTTAGTTAAATGGAAATCGATTCCAATTAGATTGAGTCAAGCTCTAACATGATTTCCAGATCCGAAATCAAAGCGATAAGAAATTTGGAAAAAGGAATGTTGTTAAAATAAGTTGAAGGTTTAGCTCAATTAGCGTGATCAGGTGCAAGGTGTGAGATTAAGCCAAGAGATTATATCATCTGCAATAATGTTCCAGGAATGACCTATTCAATAATAAACAGAGTAATATTACTAAGAAAAAGAAATTCGTTATGTATGAAGAAGATAATGAATAATGAGAATGAGGAACTAATCAAGACAAGATATGGAATCAAAAGGATGAAAAAAAAATTATAAAATAATCCAGGGAGTATACAAGTTGGGAACGTCGGTTGTGCCCAAACTGTTAGAAGAATGAGGTGAAACGCCGATAGTTGGAGATAGGAATTCGTTCCAGGAATGCGTGTAAACAGGGAAAATTAAATCAAGGTATTGATGGCGAACTGCTGAAGAAGAATATTGCAATGAATCTCATGTCGGAATTCTTTCAAATTAAAGTGAAGTCCCGGAGGTTCGAACGAATGATTTACCAAGATTATCTCAGGGAATGAGGTAGGAATTTCTCATCGGTTACTGCACAGAGTCAAGTTGGTAACAAAGGCCCCATATCATCTGACTCAATAATGATGAAATAATAAGTGAAGGAAAACCTCAGAAATGTGGAATGTAAGAATAAAGAAAAAAAAAAGTATTTTTCGCTAAGCACAAAAATGGTTATGGAAGAAAAAGAAAATAGATATATGAAGTTACACGTCAAGAATCAGAAATTGTAAGTTTGAAGGTTAAGTAAACACAATGTACCATGAGTATTGAGATAGAGTGATCGTAATTATTGATAACATCCTCGCCAATTCAAGGACTAAGGAAAACTAAGTCAAACGACTGAAGATATGCTTGCGAAAAGTTGGAAGATAGCAGCTGCATTCTCAGCTTAAAAGATATGAATTCTGGGTATAATTGGTTATGAGCTCCAGTGTGTGGGTAAATACCAAACAGGAAAGATCCATTTAGGAACAGATGTTCAAATAGAAAGAAAAGAGTGACACCATTAAGATTGTTGAGAAATGGTTAAAAGAATTGAAAAGGTTAGAAATTGAAGAATAGGTTTTGATCCGTCTTCTGGGTTATGCTGATACTTACTTTGTTATTGAATATCAAAGGTGGTATTAATGCAGATGATTGATGTTGACTTCAGTATGAAACGATGTGAGCATCAAAGTTCGTATTGATATCTAATTTGATATGATAACAAAATGAGTATTAGTACCAAGAGACTGGGTTTTGAACAAAGTTATGATTCATTCCGTTCTAAATTAATGTACTTTCTTCAGATAAGAAATTCTCGCTCGATGAATCTACTTGATAGTGATTGGAAAGAAATAAAAGTATGCTACCAGATGGTGAGTAGATGCAATTGTGGAGATTTTTCCTTTTTAGTTTCCTGAATAGAGGTAGAACATTCTGAAGCATCAGATGTCAAGAACTCAGGACATCGGGTGCAGACGAATAGGAAATGCAAGAGATCGATTAAAGATTCTTGAATACGATTGAAAAAGATCATAGGTAAATTTAACCAAACAGAAAGAGATATGATAAGTAGAGAAGAACAGTCAGTGAAAATAGAAAGTTCATGAACACGAACTATTAGAATTGGAAAGAAAAGAGGGGTAGTGTAAATTAAGTTAGTCTTTCAAAACAGTGAGATAGACAAAATGATTGTAAATGAGCTGGTCTTGTTGTCACAGGTATAACGAGTCCATAAGGCATTCATGCGTGTATGACTATGAAAAGTAATTTAGCTTTCAATGTGAAAAATAAAAGATTGAATTAGGGGTTGCATGAGCAACTGATAAATTTGATAACGGCAGGAGACCGTTGAAATGAGATTAAAATAGTGAGTCCTGAGAAATTTTAAGTAGATACTCGAAATGTATCAGTGTTTGTTCTTTAGCATGATTCTGAGGGCAGAATCCTTTTAAGGGGGGAAGAATGTAACGCCCGGGAAATATTATGTATTTATTTTTATCAATAAATAATTATTATTTGATTTTATGTGAATTTTGGAGAATTATTTGATAATTGATATTAGTAGTTGGATGTTTATTTCTGATAAAATTTAGATGTTTTAATTTTTTATTATCCAGAATTAAATCTAGACAATTTTTGGTATTTTCCTGGTAATTTTTGGATTATTATATGATTTTATAAGAATTTATAGAATTAATAATGATTATTTCACATAATTATAAAATTAATTTTTAGAATCAGAAATCGTTCCACTTCAACTGTTTCTGCCTTTTTACAACCCAAAACTCTTCCGAAAACTCCTTCCTAACCTAATCTGATGATTCTGAACACTTTCCGTGTTTTGACTTTCTCGATCCGGGGTACGGTTTGACCTGTACGAGTCCCGGTGTGAAATTTTCGATACGCAAATCATTTTATATATCGATAAGAATCCATATTCTCAAAAGGCGAGACATTATCACCTTAATTTCGTATAAAGTATTTTATAGGGAGCTTTGTTTTGATAATTATCCAATTCTGGTATTAAAATTGTATCGTCTTTTTAGTTACTTAGAGGCTAAGTAACCTATTTTCGGATCCAATATGTAAATATAATTATCGAATTATTAAATAAATAAAATATGTGATGGTTATGTCAGCTATGTGTTGCTGTATTATCAATTGTCTGTGAATTGTTGGATGCGAAGATTAATTTTATAATTAATCATCGAGCTGTATGCATTTAATTCATTTTAAAGTGATTTTATTAAATATTTATTCTTAAAAATGCTAAAATTGTCTCTAAAATTATTCTTATTGTTTTATAACTTTATTTATTATTTTTAGGGGTTTATAAAAGTTAGAAATCAATATTTTATTAATTATTTAATTTTAAATGATTTCCTGATTTCATTAAACTGTAAAATCAGTAATTAATTCGGAAATGCATAAAAAATTATGGAAATTTCGATTCTATTAACTTTTAAATATTTTGAGAATTTTAAAATTTCTTCGGGAATTTTTAAAATATGTTCGGATAAATTCTCGGATTATTATTACTCATAGGTTATTTGTTTAAAACGAAAATTTCGATGCAAATCGAGATAATAACGAAAAGAAAAAAAATAAAATAATAAAATAGAAAAACCTAATTCTACCCCCAAATCCCCCCACCCCCTGTTGTCTCTCTCTCGTTCCTCTCGGCTCTCTCTCCAACCTCTCCCAAATCTCTCTCGTCTTTCTTCCCTAATCTTTACCGAACTCTTTCTCCCATTCTCTTTTGTTTCACTTCGCTTTTCTGATTGAGTGATTGCAAGTTCGGGTAGCTTCCTTATGCTTTTGTTTCTTCACTGATTCGCCGCCGCCCTTCGTCGTCCCGGCGTGGTGGTGGCGCGTGTGCCGCTGTTCGTGTCTGGCTGTGTGTATATATGTTGTATATATAAACATAGTCGTGTGCGTGTGTTGTGCTGCTGCTCTGTGATTTTGCCTGGTTTCTTCGTATTCCGGCCACCCGCGCGTGGTTGCGCGTGTTGGTGGCGGAATGATTTTGGTTTGCTGCTATCTGTATTACTATCTGGTTTCCCTGTTCTTTTTCCGGTCTATTTTTCTCCAGTTGCTGTTATGCGAATACTAAATTGGGATTTTTATATTTCTGTAGAAAATTTTGATTAATATTCATGAAATAAAATTCATTTCTGTATGGGGAATATTATTTTAATCGGTGAGGTCCGCGTTGGAAACCGGAATAAATCGGGTACCCGCGAATTTCACTGGCGTCGGCGATGAGCCTCGGCGAGCCGACGGTGGGCAATGATGATCTTTATCTGAGTCCTACATTTATTATTTAAATAAAAACAAAAACATAAAAGTACGAATGATAATAATAAGAAATTGAAATTGGAATGGTGTTTGGGATTGCAAATTGCATTGGATATTGTTGCTGTTGGTTGTGCATTTGACGTCGAAATGATTCGACGCGTAGGCCGATAAATAAAGGAAACGCTGCCTGATTTTTGGGAAAATTAATTCCGAAAATACGGAAACGTAACCTGTAATTTTCGGAAACATCGAACAAGGATATAATAGAACTTTATGAAACCTATTTACGTGACGTGATGAGATATTTTGTGAATAATTGATTACCCTATTTTTCAAAAAAATAAATATACGTATTTTTCGAAATTAAATACCGAACTGATTTTCGAAGATGTAAACCATAATTGCTATGTGTATTTCGATAATACAAATAAATATGAATTCGGTTATGAAATCGTATGGGTAGAATAGGATATTGATTTGATGTTAAACTTAAGCGATTATCTGAATTAGGGTATTTCAACCCTATAGGTTTTAGACGGAAGACCGAGACGTGACATCGGACTATGAGCGATCTAGTGATTAAACTTCGAGATCAACGAAGTTCCAACTGAAGGGTCTGAATGTTGGGATCGTATCCAGAATAGGATAGTAGTTTGACGATAAAGCCGAACGATTAAAGTCGAATCAAAGTCAACTAGTAATAGTGATTGAAGTTTATTGAGGCAAGTATTCCCGAACATTCCTTTTAAATACTGCAAGTATTCTGGATTTTTCTTTTAAATACTGCAAGTATTCTTGAATTTCTTTTAAATACTATAAATAATATTCGCTCCTATTCTAAGTTCAGAATAGTTAACTGTTTTACATTTCGTTGCAATTACTCTGATTATGCACGTTCCTTTCATTATTGTTCTTGTAATTCGATTGCTCTCATTAGCAGATACCCATTCTTTCGGGTTATTTGCGAACCCTGAATTAAAAATGTTTTGAATTCAAAATGATTTGACATCAAAACACTCTACGGGCTGGATAGTGATATTTTGGAGATTGAGTATATCTTTATCCTGAGGACCAGGATATGACTGGTGCCTCGATATGGGCCTTAGTGCTTAGGTACCTGAATGGACCTATACAGTTGGGTATAGATCCGCACTGTATCCTGACTGATCGGCAGGGTATAGTGCATATGTTAGAACTAGTATCCAGTCTAATTTATTGTTGATCTTTATTAAGGGTATTCCTTCTCGAAAGAAAAAAAAAGGTGATTATGGATAAAGTTATTCTTTCTTAGTACTCAGTTTCGGAAAAATTACGGTGTTTCTAAATAAATTCGAGGTTCAGATTGTTGCTGCAACATTAGTTGCGCAGTGATAATTAGAGTCTTGAATGAATTGAGATCTTTTTAATTATTCTACCCGTCTTTATCAGGCTGGTTTAGGAGGCTAAGTTATGAAAACTTAGTCGATAATGATGGATACTGAATAGTTAGGAAATTCTTGAACGTCGTTCTATGAATAGTTGTTGCATTCGTTGTTCAAGTATGAAGTGTGACCATAAGATATTTTGAAAACACGCAATTCTGAAACTCTTACAAAAATGTCATTATTTCCTATGTGATTTATAGCAATGCAAATCAAATTGATTTTAAGATAATGAGGTATATCCTTTAAATGATTTCGTGTTTCGCCCTTCAAAATATTTCAGAGATTTTGTCTGGAAGTTTTCTTTGATTTTAATGCTTGAAGCTCAAAATATATACTTGCTGGGCATTTTTGGCTCACTCTTGCTTTGTCAATTCTTATTTCTGCCAGAAACAGATAAGGATTAAAGTGAATAGCTTTGATAGACAACAGAAGTTAGAGAAATTTCCATTGCGAGAGGTTAAAGGTGTTAGAAGAATGTGACAAGAGCATTAGTTCAAAGGTATTTACACTTGTATTATAGTTGAAATGAGTTGTAGAAGGTTAGATTCTTGTTTCATACCATAACCTGTAAAAGATCCGGACTCACGGGGTTATTTATTTATTTCTTTACATTATATAATAATGATTTAGTAACACCAAATCTTGACCCCGGATTTGGGGACGTTCATGCTATCATCTCCAAAAGTAATACTTGGCCAACTCTTTTCTTAAACTCAGTGAGCAAGGTAGAATCTCCAGTCATGTGTCTTGAGCAACCACTATCCAAATACAAAAGATTCTTTCTGTTTCCCTGCACACATCAAAATCAAATCATGTTGATTTTGGTACCCAAGTTTCCTTGGGTCCTGCCTTGTTAGCCTTTTTCTTTGGTTTCTTAGGTTTGATCACATTTGACTTGGGGATCTCAGATTAATCCTTAGTCATTTGAGTTGGACCTTTGAAACCAGTCATTGAAATAGAATTATCATGCACATTTCGGTTTACACAAAAAGGCATGCTATTTGCAAACATGTTATTCCAGTAAGGCATGCTAAATGGCATTTGTGGCATACTAAACACATCATAATAAGGATTAGGTGCAAATGGCATATTAGAAAATTGTGCATTCATATTCTGAGCAGACATTACATTCATAGGCATTGTAGACATGGTATTCATGTTGGGAAAAGAAGAAGGTACAATCATGGAAGTAGGCATAGAAATTTTGCAATTAACAGACAAGTGTTTAACACTACCACACTTAACACAGATTATTCTTGGAGCATATTTATCAGGTGTGTAGTTGTTATGTTTGTTAATCCTACCTTACCATTTCTATTGTTTTTCCTTTTAGCTTCTGTTTTAACCTCAATCTTTTCAAGTCTGTCATTCAATTGCTTGATAGACTTATGACCAACATTAGCTCTCTTTTCTTTTCTAACTTGACTCGATTCTCCTGGAACAAAGTTCTTAGAAACTGATCCATATTTGTCATTAAGCTTGATTAACTGAGATTTGCTAACTGACTTTATTTGACTCAACGGATGATCATGTTTCTCATCCGACGGATGTTCCTCATCATCCGTCGACTCAACATCAGTCAAGTTACCATCTTTCAGATTGGATTCCAGTTTCTCCTTACTCATTTTCCAGGCTGCATCACAAAAAGATTCCATACCTTGAACTTTAGTAATCTGAGCATGAACATCTCTAGATGTTTCCATGCTTTAATTACTTCATGTTCTCGTTCAAGCTACTTTCTTAAAATCTCATCTTTCTTTAAGGACTCAGTTAGTTTATCTTTAGCAATCTTGCATTCAACCCTCAATTTTTTAAATTCAATAAATTGAGACTCTTTAGCAATATTTAACAAATTGTTTTCTTTAATTTTAGCATTTTCCTTAGTGAGGGACTTAAGTGTAAGACGCATGTGGTATAATTCAGTAGACATGTCATTTATTGCATCATTACACTCATCTTTAGTTAAATATGCTAGGTTAGTTGTGATTACCTAATTTCTTGATGAACTTGTCTCCATTTCATCTGACTTGGCCATTAGGGCTAGATTGACATAGCTGGTTTCTTCACCTTCATCCAATCCATCTGCAGCCCAGTCATTCTCCTGTGTAATGAAAGCTCTTTCCTTTTGTTTGAGCAGCTCAAAGTATTTTTGCTTATAATCAACAGGCTCAAACTTCTTTTTTCTAGAATCAGACTTTCTACACTCATTAGCAAAATGACAAGCTAAGCCACATTTGAGACACTTGAATTTGGATTTATCCACCATATTTCTATTTGGCTTAGCAGCTCCAAAGTTCTTCTTGAACTTGAGCTTGGGAAATCTTCTGGATAAAAATGCTAAATGTTCATCTATATTATCCATGTCATCTTGACTCAACTGTTCTTCATTTTAAGCTGCCAACCCTTTTCCCTTGCTTTCACAGATCTTTGATATAGATTCAACAACTTCTACCTTCATCTCTTTCTCCTTCTCTAACTCAGCCACCAGTGCTATGGACCCTCCCTTCTTCCTTCCTTTCTCCATCCTTTCATCTTTCTCTATTTCAAGCTCATAAGTTTTCAGGATGTCATACAGTCTCTCCAAGGTGAACTCCTTGTAATCTTGAGAATTTCTCAATGAGACTGTCATTGGCTTCCACTCTTTTGGGAGAGATCTAAGGAACTTGAGGTTAGAGTCTTTTGTTTGATAGAACCTTCCATGCAATTTTAGAGAATTCAGTAGTTTCTGAAACCTATTGAAAATATCAGTGAGTGACTCACTGTCTTCACAATGGAAGTGCTCATATTGCTGAATTACGAGCTGTATCTTGTTTCCCTTACTTGCTCAGTACCATCACAAATAATCTGTATTGTGTCCAAACCTCTTTGGTTGTTTTACAGTTAATGATTTTATCAAACATATCACCATCAACACCATTGAATAATATGTTCATGGCCTTCTTATCTTTCCTGACTTGCTCAATATCAGGATCTGACCATTCATGCCTAGGTTTTGGAACAGATGATTCATTTCCAGTTACAGCTCTCATAGGTACATGCGGACCTCTCTCTATATAGTCCACATAGGCCTCATCTTTAGAAAGAAGATGTAGGTGCATCTTCACCTTCCAGTGTTGATAGTTGTCCTTGTCTAGAAATGGAATTTTAACTCCGGCCTCCTTCTTGTTCATCTTGTTGTTTGTTGTGATCTTTATACTCTTTGTTCTTCAAGAGCTTGCTCTGATATCAATTGTTAGTCTCTAACAATACAACAAGAATTACGGAAGGGGGGTTAAATGTAATTCTGGATACTTTTTCAAATTAAAGAATGTTTTTACTTGATAAATATAACAGTGATAAAAACACAAGCTTTTAAAACTTTCTGGTGGATTGGAAAGTATCCACCAGTTATATATATATATATATCAATTGAGAACCATGTGAAGCTTTGAATATCTCATAGCTGCTTTATAAGTTGAACAAACAAAACTACAGAGAAATGTTTACAGAATACAGCTTGATATGTTTCTCTGAAAATAAGCTTGCTTAGTTGATCTGTTCTACTTGCTACACTTGGTTTATATATCACCAAGTTACATGATAATAAGACAAGACAATAAAACAAAATTTATATAGTCTAAAAATCATGCTGCTTCATTACCCTTTCTAGTATCTTTGACTGTCTTCACAATTGCATGGAAATGGTACTGCTTCTTTATTCTCTAACACCTGCACTTAGGCTGCCACATTCCATTTGCAAACACCCAACGCATGTGACTGTGTTGTCACTGTCAACAAATATTTGAATTAGATCATCCGTTGGGACATTGTTGATCATCCGTTGGGACATTGTTGATCATCCGTTGGGAGCTTTAGTTCATCATCCATTGGGAGACCTAGTGAACCATCCGTCGGGAGCCTTTTCTGTCACTTGACTCTATTTCATTTATACAGAATTACAAGACATCTTATATTTAAAATTAGTCATTCTATTATGTATATAAACTAGTAGTCAACATGACTTATATACTCCTACAGAATCTACACATTGTTGCTTGCAGAAATGTTCTACAATCTTATTATTACATAAGCTACACTCTCGATGGATGTTAATTTATCATCTGTCGGGACTATGAAGATAATCCGTCGGGACATAAATTAAACATTCATCGAGAGCTACAAATTTCACTAAGTTAAATCTACTAAGGTATTTTGTTAATCTTATCATCAAGTACACAACATATTCCCAATAGTGTCAATTATTCTGACCTATTTCAATAAAAGGTTTTAAGATTGGATGGTTACTGATTACAGCGTAGGTGACCGAGACATCGGTCCAGCTGTAATATCTTGCAAGGGGAATATAAGCCTCTTCTGGCGCCCTATAGGTATGGTATGGTTGCGGGATACCGGTGCCTATATTTACAGTATGGCTGCGGGATACTGGTGTTGTTTCCTGACTGATCATCAGGGCGGAACAACATAAAGTACAATTGGTTCCAATCTAAATTGATATCTAAATTTCTTTACTGTTTTGATTGTAATAACCGGGAAATTTTTGTACATATTTTGTGATATAATATTCCCTGTTTAATTAAAATTTAAAATGTATTGTCATGATTTATTGTGCATTAGGTATTAAAGTAGTCCTGTAAGGACCAGGATATTTTTCGAATATTTATTCAGTATTTAAAGTGCAATTACTTGAATCGAGCCGCAATCTGGACGCATGTCAGATTACCTTTTTTCCGTATTACGTGTTAAAACTTGTTCTATGATTGTTTGTGTAGTTTTATAATTACAATAGAGCTTTATCTTAATTTTAGAAAGTATTTTGATTTCTCAAAAATGAACGGACCGGTCCGGTCCCCGACCTAGATGTAAAAGCCCACAAAAACCTGTACATCTATTTTTATAAAATCAAGGACTCTGCTGACAGCCCGTATTTTCATATTTTTAAAATGTTCATATTTTTAGGGGAATTTTGATATAAATATTATAATTTCTATAAACTATCATTTTACAGTTTTCCCCGTAAATTATTAATTTTAGGGCTTGTAATTTAAATTAAACGAGAAATGGGTACCGATTTGTGATTTATCGGGACAATTCGTGTAAATATAAATAAGCCTCATAATTATCTATTACTCAGTCAGTCTTATCCTGCAAACAGGTAAATATCAAATTCTCTGTAATTTTAAGTTTATTTTTTTATTTTCAAAATTCTGAAATCAAAGAATCAATTGTTCTGATCAATCCAAGAAGCCGATGATTGTGTTCTTGATTCCGTTGCAAATCTTGCATCGAGACGAACAATTTCATACCAAATCTGTGATTAAGGTTGCTTATTTATTAATTTCATTTTTTCAAATTTTTGGTTTAAATTCATTTTTGATTCTTGAATGATTGTTTGATGTTTGTGTTGATTGATTAGTGTTCATGAGGTCATGAGGATTAATTTAGTATATGGTTTGTATGATTTTGATTCCGTTTTGACTAAAACCGACTTCTCGAGTTTTTGTTAGATTTTTAGTTTAAATTTCTGGACGTGTTCTTGATTATTTGGTGTTTATAAGATCAGGAATAGATTGTACAACTTCAGAGCTTTGATTTGATAGTTAGAACGTGAATTATGGTGTAGAAATAAGTAAAACCGATAAGTTGGCCGGAGAACTCGATGGTTCGCCAGTGTTCATGGTGTTTTGATCGGAATTCATGATCCAAAGGTTGTTTACTACAATTGATGTGTTGATTGAGTTGCTGAGAAGAAATAGAATCGATTAGGTTGAAAAACGGTGAAGTCTAGAGGCGATTTGGCCTCCGATTGGTGTTGCCGGAATCCGGCAGAAGTCACCGGATTGTGGGTACAACCCAGATTCCGGTCGGCTTCAAACCCGACCCGACCACCTTTTTCAAGACCCGTTTCTGTCTTAATAATAACCCGGTTTTGATCCTAAATTCCCCAAAAGTTTATTCTGAAAAGTGTATTTGATTTTCTTTTTAATTTTTATTCAAAAATTCAGTTTTTAAATTTCAAAAAATCATATTAGTTCCAAAAATTAATTTGGTTAATTTTTTATAATTAACTCAATTGTTTTAAATTCTAAAAAAATTAGTTTCTTATATTATTTTCAAAAATTCAATTTGATTTAATTATTTATAATTTATTTTAATTGATTATTTATAGATTTATTTAATTAATTCATTCATTTAATCAATTAATTTTATTTATAAATAGTTAAATAAAGTATACTTATTTATAATTAAGCCAAATAATTCCTAAATATTATTTTGAGCTATTAAAAATATATTCGAGTATTTAAAAATCAATTAATAATTATTAATAATTGATTTATTCTTATTTTAATCATAATAAATAGACCGTTCATGCGTTTAATACGAAACGAACGCGTCTAGACTCAGAAAAATAATCCACTTCCATTAAAAATACTTTCGAGACCTGAATCCTATTATATCAAGGGGTCGTTGTTTTACGAATCATTCTGAGTCGAATACTTATCGGAAAAACCCTATTTTGACTCAATTTTAGTTTTAAAACACTGAGACCTATCTTTGAATGATCTAACTTATATGTTGTGTGAATAACATGATTACGTATTATATGATATGCTTGTTATCTATTTACAGCTTTCAATGCCCTGATTAGATAAATGATCGGGTAGACGCTGACACGTATAGATGTTATCAAAGTATGTCTGGATTCTTAAATAAGTGTGTTTGATTTATAGAATCAAGTCCAGGAGGGCAGATATGGGTATAAAAGTTTAAGTTTAGTCTTTGCATACCAGGAAAGTACCCTATCATATTCCAATTTCAGAATACACAATTTTTATATATTTGAGATTGATATTGCTATTAGGTAAATCGTTTTGATACAGTAAATTCGAATACTCATAGATTGTTACATAATTCTAGTAATCTTTCTACTAGAATGTTAATTTCCTTCCGGATACATAGTGAATCATTATGTAATACCATTTCACTCTATACAGTGGAACTTGATGTTGATATTTAGCGAATAACTAATCATTCTAGTTATTTGGCCATCGGTTATTGAGATTACTCTGGACCATGTGAAATGGGGAGTAGATTATGATAGGATATCGATTTAATCGATTCCTTTATGATGGAAAATGATTTTAATTGGAAGATGCGTAAGTGGCCCAGGCGGACGTCCCAGCATTAGGGCGTTGTGCTAACTGAAATATGTTAATACAATTTTGTCCTTTGGCCACAATGTGCCTTTTTATTAAAGTATATATCGGTTATGACCGGTGTGTAGCTTTGTTTGAGTACTCGTGTTTGAGATCTAAATTCTATGAATTATGATCCAGCTCTATCACAGTGGCTGATCAGCATGTGATAAGGGATCCGCCAGAATATTGTGATTCCCAATATAAAACTTATTGCTTACTATTTTATAAGCTTACTGTTAGCTTCAGTTATTATTCAGATATCATTGATTATCCGTTGTGTTTGGTCACACAACACTGTAGAAGGGGGTTGAATACAGTGTAGAATACAGTCAAATCGATTTCGAACACAAGTAACAGTAAATGGATATATTCGATATAATAAAATCTGTTACAATGGAACTGTTCTCTCTCAGTGATGAACAAATATCACGAGAGCAGCTAGGTTAAAATGTATGATCTTCTCGATAATGATAACACATATAATGTAAACCTATGTCTGTATTTATATAGTACACAGTTACAAGATAACTTCTAATTGATATGGAATATAATTCTGTCTCCTAAAATATATCAATCAGATATCTTATACAAGTCTTTAAGTCGTCTAACTCTTTCTATGCATATCTTTTTTTGTATTATTCTCGATCTTCTTTCCTGTAAATCAGCTTCCTTCCTTAACTGTTAGTCCTTCAGTACTTAGTTCTGATATCCATCTTCTGATATTTATCTTCTGATAATCTAAGTCCTGATATCCTTAAGTTCTGACTTCCAGTAAGTACTAATTTCATTAAAACTGATATAACCTGTTTGTTAAAATCTGAAAACTAAACATGAAACATATTGGACATGACATCTCAAATATATCTAACAATCTCCCCCAACTTGTAAATTGTGCAAAAATATACAAGTTAATAGATTTGATGATGTCAAAAACATTTAAGTTTAAATGCAATAAGAGTTTAATAAGACTATTAATTACAACTTACAGTCCTTGTAGCTTTACCAACTTCACTGGATCAATCTGAATCCATAATGATTCTTAACAAAATCTCTTACCAGCTTGTCTTCAGCTTTCCTCAGAAATTCAACTAACTGTGCTTTGACATGCATCAGTTCTTCATCTTTACTATCACTAATTTGATAAATGGCTGTTCTGAGAGCTTGAATTGATGTTCTTTCAAGTCCATCACCAAGTTTGATAACTCTAGGATGTGAAGAGTTTTCATTATAACATAAGCATCTTCCTTTCATAATAACTTCCACCTTAGTAGAATTCTTCTGTATAGGAATTTCTCTTCCATCATCTTCAGTAATCATTGGTATATACTGAGAAATCTTTTTAACAGAGATTCTAAATAAATCTCCTATAGCCTTCAAAACGTATTCTGACCATCTTCTTGTAACATCATATTTTACTTCCAGAAGATAGTGAATATGTTGAAGTTCTCTGACAGACTTCTTTAGCACATCAGTATCAGCTAGTCTATAAGTTAATCCATCATAGAGAAATAAAATCAATTTCTCCTTTAGATTTTCCTTATCATGAGCATCTATCACGGTTTGAGCAGACAACACTTTGTCAAGGTGCTTTTGTTTGATTTGTTCATATGGTTTGTCTATCAACATGAAAGGATCTCTTAGAGTAACTTATACTCCTGTTTGTATTTTCTCTTCATCAGAACCCAATCCAGCTTTATCTCCAGGTTGCTTGGATCTCAACCTAAATGTTGCGAGTTGACTCATCATAAGATTGGATTTTGGTTCAACTGGAGTAGCTTTCTTCCATAACAGCTTCTTCTTATTAGCAATCGTCATCTTTTCCATATTAACTTGATTAGAATTTGATGTTTCTTCTGTAGCTTGCTGTTATTTATTCTGAACAACTTGAGCAGTGTCAGAGGTTGTTTTAGATTCTTCAATTATCTTTCTTTTCTTCAGAATTTGAACAGTTTCATCTTCTATCAAATCATCATCATGCACTATAGTTTGATAGACTGGAATGGAAGCACTTATCTTTTTCTCAATCTTTCAAGGTTCACCAACCTTTTCTTTTCCTTTTAATTTTGGATCAATCTCAGTTTGTGATCTAGTCTTGGATTTTGAAGTCTCAGAATTTGACTTTTCCCTGATCACAATGCCTTTTTCCTTAGGCCTTGGAGGTTTCTTTGCATCAGAAGCTTTAGACATAAGATTTGTCTTCTCAGCAACAAATCTAGCTTCTTCCTCCTTCAGAGTTTCCAAATCCATTCCTGGATTTTGTTTCAGAAATAATCTTCTAGCTATCTCCTCATCAAGTGTCTGGATTTTAGGATTTTTGTAATAAACAATAGTCTACTTCCCCTTTAGCTTCAGAGTTTGTAAAAACTTCTGAGAGTCTTTAGATCCTGACTGAATTAGAATATCAGAATTTGATATCAGAGTTTGTTTATCAGAACTTGACTTCAGACTTTTAGCATTCACAGCATCAGAACTTGACTTGTTCTGTGTAGAAGATTTTCCTTGAACTTTTCCTTGACCTATACTCTTATCAGAGTTTCCCTGGTGATTACCTTTATCATCCTTTTCTTCAGTATTTCAATAGGTGAGCATTTGGACTTAACTACCTTCACCCCCTTTTTGGCATCATCAGGAAGTAAGAGAGAAAGAAGAAGTTCAACTGAAGATTGGATTTCATCCAATTGAGCTTTCTGAGAAACTTGGTTAGCCAGGACCTCAGCAATTTGGGCTTGTTGCTTCTCTTGAATCTTCTCAATGGCTTCAATTTTCTCAAGAGTAGGTCTGATATATCTATTCTTGTCAAGCTTAAGCTATAGATCTAGCTTATTAGCATGTTCCTTTAATGTATTAACCTTTTCATGAGTAGAAGAATGTAGACCTTGAAGATGTTTGGTAGATAGAGCAGTGATCTTGAGTTGTGTCTTTAAATCAGCATTTGTGAGCAACTCATCAGCTTTAGCAATATGCTCTGTCAGAATGTTAGAAATTGGAATTAAATCAGTGTCATTCCACTTCTTGGTCCACTCCACACCTCTGTGAGTATCCTCCCAAGGAATAGGTGCTTCCTTTTCAACAAATTTCTTCACCAATTCTTCCTTTCCTAGTATGGGAACTGGAGTCTCAATAGAATCACTGTCTTCAGAACTTGAGGAAGACTCATTATATTCTGATAGCACAACAGTATGTGAAGCAACTGGAGATTCAGGAACAACTTCATTTAAATTCTGAACATCAGAATTTATCTCCAGAGCTGGTGTGGTTGATGTAGATGGTATCTCAGCATTTAGAATTGAAAAATGAGTTGGAGTTTGTTGAGCATCTGTAGATGGAGCTTCCAGATAAAGAACAGTTGGTATATTCAAATTATGAATACCTATGTCAAAGTTTTTAGTTTGTTCTTTAGCATCATCTGTAGCTTTAATAGTACAAACATGAGGGGTTACAACTATATCAATAGCAGTGTCTTTGGCTTGAGCTAGAAGGGCTTCAATGATAATCGATTCTTGTAAGATCAGAGATTCCTAATCCCCTTCCTCAGCTTCTTCAGTATCTTCTGATGGAGCCTTAGCCAAATACCTCCTAGCCTTCATTTTCTTCAATCTCCTTTCTAATGAAGAAGTTGCTTCAACAGTAACAGAACTTACAGATTTCTTTCTTTTTAAAGTATCAGAACTTTGAGCTACTGTTTCCGTCTGAGAAGTAACATTCTCGGCTTCAACTATCACAGGTCATGATGCATGAACCTGTGCTTCAAATGGCCGGGAAGATGAAGATCTGATAGTATATGCTGATGACTCAGATTGAGATGATTGAGTTGATGGTTTGACAGATGTCCTGATGGTAGATTTTGGTTGTGGTTGAGAAGTTTGAGGTGTTTGAGTAGTGGTGGTAGGTGCTGATGGTTGAGGTTCAGATGGTTGGACATCAGGATATAGTGCAGTGTATATAACTGGATCATAGGTTATTAAGGCCTGTTTGACAGATAAAGGAATTCGGAGGGGTCTTAACACAGCCTTCTTATTATCAGTAGATAATACGTCATTAAAAGCTCATTTAGCTAGTCGAAATGGTGAAAGTGATTCACTGGCTAATTGGGGCTTATCAGAACAACAAACACTATAGATAAGCTGACAGAATCTAGCAAAATAGACAGTATTCCTATCTTCTGTCATCCTATCCCCAATAAACCCTAAAACAACACTTGCATAATCAAAATCAGTTCGATTAATGAGAGCATATCCGATTTGTTGACTGAGTATGAGGATTGCATCGAAATTAGAACATTTGTTGGCGAAGGCCTTTATAATGCAGTCAAAAAAGAAACTTCATTCCCTCCTTATGTTGGATCTCTTCAATTGACCCAGCTTTCCCAATGTCTTTTCATACCCCAGACTAGCCATCATATTTTGAAGAACTGGCTCCTCAACAGTTGTATAAACGCAGTTCTCAGGCAGCAACAGTGCTTGACGAACCGTAGCCAACGGCACGACATGCTCATCCTCCCCTGTTGTAAAGATAATAATTGGGGACCCTTGAGCACCACCATCATCATAGTTTCCACTTCTCCAAAGCTCCAGCACTTGGGTTCCAGAGATTGCTTCAGGTTAGGTCAAAGCATACCCAATATCAGAATTAGCAAGGAAGTCCTGAATAAAGTGAAGTTTTGATGGAGCTTCAGCCTTGCTAAGAATAGATGAGTAGTTATTGGGAACAAACTTAACTCTATTGAAAATCAAGTCTTTTGGTGCCATCTCTGTAGAAATTAAGTGAGAAAGATAGTGTTTGCAAGGTGTTTGATAAAAGTCCTGAAAAAAACGCTTCAGAGAATATTAGAGAGAGAGAGAGAATAAAAGAAAGTGAAAATAGAAAAGTAATTAAAATATTAGAAAATCTTTTAACTCCCATATATATACTCTCTCCACTCAACAATTAAAATTTTGGAGCATGGGATACACTTTACACCTGACAACATGTGAACAGTCAGTAAACAAGTAAAGCATGATTTAATGGGCACATAAAATAAGCAATAATTACCGTGAACATGCAGTTTTTCAGGACAAACACGTTTACCACTAACCCATAATAATTATGACTATTTTTATCTTACCCAAATATATTCAAATTTGACATGACTGTTTCAGTTTTTATCACAAATAAGTCAAGTAAAGAATAATGCCACGTAAGCATCAAGGATTCCATCAGGATTTAATATCAGAACTTAACTTATATCAGATTGTAACAATCATCAGAATATGGCTTCTGAACTCAAAAGGTGAATATCTTTTTCTGTGATTCTTCATACAAATACTGACTTGTTTCCTTCAGAGTTTAATCATCAGAACTGCCATCAGAACTTGTCCTCAGAATTTATGCAAATGATACTTAACTGTTTGTCAAAAATAACTTAATCACCACAATAATTTTCATCATTCATATGGAGTGAAAGTGTGTGCATTCAGCAGAATATCAGATAAAGATTAAAGTCTGATAAACTTCAGTACATCTTAAAAATAAGGCATAACTAAGAAAAGTGCTTAAAATCTGTCATCAATCATAAAGTCTACTATAGAAAAAATTTATGCAAGAGTCCACCTCAACTGTTTGTGCTCATTTTATGCATCTTTTGAAATTCCTTTTTTTTATAGTGGCTTCTCAATGTAAATGAGTCACGACTCTTATCAGAATTTATGTTGTTATCATGGTATTTCTCCAGTAATCAGAGAATGTGAAAAGTCACCAAGAAAATTTATTTGTTTTTCTAATGCATATTACTTAATACCAGCAATGCACTTGGGTCTTCCCTTCCATATATTTACTCTAGATCTCAAAGGAGTACCTGACTTTTATTTTCTTTTCTTTTCTTTTCTTTTGATAAGTGAGGCTTATCAGCATTTAGTTCATTCTTAAGATTTACTGAGATCGGAATCTGACAGATAAGAAGCAAGAATCTAGTTTGTGACTTAGTAATAAGATACACAAAGTAAACTTGACTAAGCTAAAAATCAGAATTTGCTTGTGTTAATGAGTTTCCACATAAACAACTAATTCAAACATGGGATTTTTAGTATGTTAAAGACTACTAGGTCAGCATCTAGCACAGTTATCCTCATTAGATTGAATAGTCACAGAACATTCAAAACACTATCGGAGTTTAAAGATCCACATCAGATAACAATCATTATTTAATGAATTTCAATTAAAGAACATATTTCATGAAAATAAGACAATCTGTAAACACTGATCATAAAGTCTGATGCATGAGAACAAAAACTAAGCAGAGTTAGATAAAGAACCTGAAACCATTCCAAGTTCATTTACCAGTCTTGTAAAAGTAGCTTTACATAGTGGTTTTGTGAAGATATCTGCTAGTTGTTGATCTGTTGGAACAAAATGCAATTCCACTGTACCTTCCATCACAAGTTCCCTTATGAAATGGTACATAATGCTGATGTGCTTTGTCATTGAGTGTTGAACTGGATTACCTGTCATAGCAATAACACTTTGATTATCACAGTAAATAGGGATTTTATAAAATTCTAACCCATAATTCAGTAACTGATTCTTCATCCAAAGAATCCGTGCACAACAGCTTCCTGCAGCAATATATTCTGCTTCTGCAGTTGATGTGGAAATTGACTTCTGTTTCTTGCTAAACCAAGAAACCAATCTGCCTCCAAGAAATTGGCAGCTTCCACTAGTGCTTTTCCTGTCTATTTTGCATCCTGCAAAATCTGCATCTGAGTATCCTATTAGCTTAAAATCTGATTCTCTAGGATACCACAATCCCATATCAGCTGTACCCTTAAGGTACTTAAAAATTGTTTTCACAACTATTAAGTGAGGTTCTCTTGGATCAGCCTGTAATCTTGCACAAAGATAGGTAGCATACATGATATCAGGTCTACTTGCAGTTAAATAGAGTAAAGAGCCAATCATACCTCTGTAGTTAGTAATATCTACTGATGAACTAGTATCTTTATCTAACTTGGTTGCAGTGGCCATGGGAGTGGTTGCAGTTGAACAATCTTGCATTCCAAATTTCTTCAGTAAATTTCTGGTGTACTTGGATTGACAGATAAAAGTACCTTCTTCATTCTGCTTGACTTGAAGGCCCAGAAAATAACTAAGTTCTCCCATCATACTCATTTGATATCTTGACTGCATTAGCTTTGCAAACTTCTCACAAAGTTTGGCATTTATAGAACCAAATATGATTTCATCAACATATATCTGTACCAAAAATAAGTCATTTCCATGGTTGAGGTAGAACAATGTTTTATCAATTGTACCTCTGTGAAATCCACTTTCCAGAAAGAATTGAGCTAAAGTCTCATACCATGCTCTAGGAGCTTGCTTAAGGCCATAGAGTGCTTTGTCAAGCCTGTAGACATGATTTGGAAATTTTGAATCTACAAAGCCTGGAGGTTGTTCAACATAGACCTCTTCTTCCAATTCTCCATTAAGAAAAGCACTTTTCACATTCATTTGAAAGACTTTAAACTTTTTGTGAGCAACATAAGCCAAAAAGATCCTTATGGCTTCTAATCTAGCAACTGGTGCAAATATTTCATCATAATCAATACCCTTCTGTTGAGAGTAGCCTTTAGCAACCAGCCTTGCTTTATTCCTTGCAATTATGCCATCACTATCAATTTTGTTTCTGAACACCCATTTTGTGCCAACAACTGATATGTTCTTTGGTCTTGGCACTAGGGTCCAGACTTTATTTCTTTCAAATTCATTTAACTGTTCCTGCATTGCTTGCACCCAATCAGCATCTTGAAGAGCTTCTTCCACTTTCTTTGGTTCAGTCTGGGATATAAAAGAATGATAGACACATTCATTTAATGTTGCAGTTCTAGTTCTGACACCTGCTTCAGGATATCCAATAATTAAGTCAGGTGTATATGATTTGGTCCACTTCCTGGAAGATTGAAGTTGACTTCTAGAACTGGATCCTCCCCCATGATCCATGTTGTCTCCAACAGCATTTTCTGATGTTCGCACTGTAGTTATGCTCTCTGAGACTTCAGAATTTGACTTGTATCCTTCAGGATTTGAAGTATCAGAGCTTCCAGAATTATCAGAATTTGGCTCATCAGAACTAGATGAATCAGAACTTAAAGAGCCAGTGACAAGTTCTGATGCTTCTTGAGAGTCTTGAGATGTGGTACGATCTTCAACTTGCTCCCCCTGGACAGGTGCATTTTCCTTTGGAGTTGTTACCATAGATTAATGACATCAGTACTTACAGGATCAGAGTATAAGTCATCAGAATTTACAGAATCAGAATTTAAATCTTCATTTTCAAATCTCAGCTGATCGTGATCATTGAAATCTTCAAGTCCAGTAATCTTCTTATCATCAAAAGATACATTGATAGATTCCATGACAACCCTTGTTCTTAAATTGTAGACTATAAAGGCTTTTGTGGAAAGTGGATATCCAACAAAAATTCCTTAATCAGCTTTTAGATCAAATTTTGACAGCTGTTCAGGATGAGTCTTAAGAACAAAACACTTACATCCAAATACATGAAAATATTTCAGATTTGGCTTCTTTTTCTTCACCATCTCATATGGTGTTTTTCCATGCTTGTTTATGAGTGTTGCATTCTGTGTAAAATAAGCAGTCTGCACAGCTTCAGTCCAAAAGTAGGTTGGCACCTTTGCTTCATCAAGCATAGTTCGTGCAGCTTCAATGAGAGTCATGTTCTTTCTTTCTACAACTCCGTTTTGCTGTGGATTTCCAGGTGCAAAAAATTCCTGTTTGATTCTATGCTCTTTGCAGAACTCTTCCATGATTGAATTCTTGAACTCAGTGCCATTATCACTTCTTATAATTTTAACAGAATCTTTGACCAACTTATCCAGCTGTCTGACATGATTAGTTAGAGTAAATGCAGTTTCATTCTTCTTGTACAAGAAGTACACCCAAGTGTACCTTGTGAACTCATCCACTATAACCATAGCATTTTTCTTCTTTGCAATAGACATGACATTGACTGGACCAAATAGATCAACATGCAGTAGGTGATACGGCTCAAGAATTGATGACTCAGTTTTGCTCTTGAAAGAAGATTTTCTTTATTTTGCCTTTTGACATGAATCACAAAGGCCATCAGGAGCAAATACTGATTTTGGCAATCCTCTCACAAGATCTTTCTTTACAAGCTCATTTATGTTGTTGAAATTTAAATGAGAGAGTCTTTTGTGCCAATTCCAGCTTTCTTCAATTAATTCTCTACTCAACAGACAGATTGCAGAACCATCAGAAGTTGTTGAAAGTCTGGCTTCATAAATGTTACCATGCATGTATCCTTTCAGAACCACTTTGCATGTAGAACTGCTTACAACTTCACAGTGTTCTTCAAAGAAATCCACATGATAACCTCTATCACAGATTTGACTCAAACTCAGTAGCTTGTGTTTAAGTCCTGAGACAAGAGCTACTGTTTCAATGATGACATTCCCAAGATTAAAATTGCCATATCCCAGAGTTTTTCCCATGTTGCCATCTCCATAAGAAACTCTTGGGCCAGCTTTTTTCACAAAGTCTAAGAGCAGGGCTTTATTTCTAGTCATATATCATGAACATCCACTATCCAGTACTAGGATGTTTTTCTTGTTGCCCTGCAATCACAAAGACCACTAATGGTTAGTTGTAAGGACCCAGAATTGCTTGGATCCTTTGGCCTTTTTAAGTTTGTTAGCATTAGCAGCGGATTTAATATCAGAGTTTATGCTAACATGCTATTTATCAGAACTTATATCAGACTTTACATCAGACTTTACACTAGAAGGAATTAAAGCAACTTTCTTCAAAGAAGGTTTATTTGATAATAATTATAGTATAAACTATGATATTCCTTACAAGTATAAATGGAATGCCATAAACTTCCACAATGAAAACAAAGATTTTGTGGCTTAAACCTAACAAACTGACTCTTAACTCCTGACTTAGGAGGTAAAGAGTTTATATTCTTATTCTTCCTGCAAAAAGAAGCAAGATGGTTAGAGTTTCCACAGTTATAATATTTCTTTCTAGGAGCATTAGGAACAGGCATATAATTATTGCTTTTATTCACACCTTCCTTTCCATTCCTATTTTTCCTAGCTACTTTAACCTTGTTGACAGTCCTTATTTCTTTCAGCTTATGCTTAAGCTGCTTCTTTGTCATTAAGCCTATGTTGACTTCAGCTGGTTTATCCTGTTCTAATTTGTCAGAAGTTGACTTCTCCATAACTTCTGTCATAGACTCTTTCATCTTTTCAGAATCAGACTTTATAGTTTTAGCTACAAACTTAACATGATTTACCTTTGGCTCAATTTGTTCAGTTCCTTTTTCACTTTTATCATCTCCATAACCTAAGCCCTCTTTCCAGTTTACACTACTTAATAAATTCTGAGTTGTCCTGCCAGAGTTAGTCCAAGTCCTGATAATCTCTTTTTCTTTTTCGAACTCGGTTTTGAGAGATTTATTCAATTTTAGCAATTCATCTCTAACATAAAAAGCATCATCTCTCTCTTTCTGAGTTTGATGGAACATAATTAACTCTCTTTCTAAATAATCATTCCTTTTCTTATAAGCAAGATTTTTAGAAGTTAATCTTTCACATGTTAAAGTTTGATCTCTGTAGCTAATAAATATGGTTTTAAGATATAATCTCAACTCACTAATATCATCAGTATGAAAGGCATAAGTTGTTTGAGGTACCTTTAATTCAGCAGTTTCAGGGCTGCCATCAGCATTTGCCATTAAAGCATAATCCACCTCATCTTCAGAATCTGAAGAGTCTGTCCAGCTTTTCTTCTTTGTGACAAGTGCCTTGCCTTTGTCACTCTTTCCTTTCTTGCAGTCAGGAGATATGTGGCCTCTTTCACCATAATTGTAGCATTTGACTTTTGAGTTATCTCCTCTGTCAGACTTTGCACTTTTGCCTTCATACTTTCTAAACTCTTTCTTATCAGTACTTCCACCTTTCTTGAAAAATATCTTTCCCCTTCTGAATTTCCTGTAGGCTATCTTTGTGATACCATTCACCATAAGAGCACACAATTTCATCATCTCTTCATCAGCATCTATTTCAGGTAAACTTTCAGTTTCTGAATCATCATCATCAAAACTTGATGATTCTGAATCAGACTTTGTGATGAGAGCTTTTCCTTTTCCTTTTCCTTTCTTTAAGACAACCACTTTGGGGAATTCCTCCTCAGCCTTGAGAGCAACTGTCCTTGACTTTCTTCCTAGTCTCTTGCTTCTTTGATCCATCTGAAATTCATAAGTCTTGAGCATACAATAAATTTCATCAAGAGTAGTTTCATCAAGAGCATAGTTGTCTCTTATAATAGTAGCCTTCAAATCCAAACTTTCAGGAAGAGCTAAAAGGAATTTTAGATTTCAATCTCCAAGATCATATTCCTTGTCCACTAGTGACAAATCATTCAAGAGTTTGACAAACCTGTCATATAAGTCAGTTAATGACTCATCACTTTTTGAGTCAAAGTGCTCATACTCTTGAGTGAGTATAGTCCTCCTGTTCTTCTTGATTGCATCAGTTCCCTGGCATGTCTCCAAAGCATCCCATATCTCATTTGCAGTCTTGCAATAAATTACCCTGTTTGACATGACATTATCAATGGCACTATGAAGCAGATGCCTTACCTTTGTATCCTTGGCAATGGATGAGATATCTTCAGCTGTATACTCACTTTTCTCCTTTGGTATGGTCTTTGCTGGCTGATCTACAACTACAACAAAGAGCTTGGTTGCCTTATGCGGTCCTTCATTAATTATGTCAAGGTATTCTGGATCTGTAGCTTCCAGAAACATAGCCATCTTCACTTTCCATATGGGGTACTCAGAAAGTCTCAGTATAGGAACCCTAATAGTCTCATATCGACTGTGGATTTGAGTCTTTTGAGTTTCTTCTGTTTTGGCGGGCTTGGTTGGATTTTCTGCTTCTTCAGACATGATTGTTTTGGATCTTTACTATATGTGTGTTAATAGGTAGGCTCTCATACCACTTGTTTGGTCAAACAACACTGTAGAAGGGGGTTGAATACAGTATATAATACAATCAAATCGATTTCGAACACAAGTAATAGTAAACAGATATATTCGATATAATAAACTTTGTTACAATGGAACTGTTATCTCTCAGTGATGAACAAATATCATGAGACCTGCTAGGTTACAATGTATGATCTACTCGATAATGATAACATATATAGTGTAAACCTATGTCTGTGTTTATATAGTACACAGTTACAAGATAACTTCTAATTGATATGGAATATAATTTTGTCTCCTAAATTATATCAATCAGATATCTTATACAAGTCTTTAAGTCCTCTAACTCTTTTCATGCATATCTTCTTTTGTATTAGTCTCGATCTTCTTTCCTGTAAATCAGCTTCCTTCCTTAACTGTTAGTCCTCTAGTACTTAAGTTCTGATATCCATCTTCTGATATTTATCTTCTGATAATTTAAGTCCTGATATCCTTAAGTTCTGACTTCTAGTAAGTACTTATTTCAGTAAGTACTTATATTTCCTGTTTGTTAAGATCTGAAAATTAAACATGAAACATATTAGACATGACATCTCAAATATATCTAACATGTTGTTCTTTCTTTATCAGCATAATATTATTGTTATCATTTCGAACATATATTTATACTGCTTGCTGAGCATTTCATAGCTCATACTTGTTTTATTATGCTAATCTTTCAGAGAGGGCTTGAGATGCCTCGTTTGTTGCACACTGGTAGGAAGAGGGTGCTTCTGGTGCATCCTCAGGTCTTTAGGTTTCAGGTGCCTCAACAACAGGTAGGATTTGGGAGTTGGTGTAATTTGTACATTAGTTTGTAGTGTAATAATAGAAATAAAATGGTTTGTAAAACTTATTAGACTTTTGAGGATTAGCATAACTTCATGTAGAGTTTATCCTAATCAGGTTGGTAGTTCTAATAACTGATGGTTTGTGTTAGTGTCTATTTCATATTATAACATGTGCTCGATCATTATACCTGCATGGGTCATAATTAGTATTTTAATTCCGCCGTGTATATTATTTCATAGTTTATCAGTTGGTGACCCCCAAATCTAGACCCCAGATTTAGAGGGCGTCACAGGTTGGTATCAGAGCCACAGGTTATGGTCACTGAAATAGATCTAGGAGTTGTTTTATTTGAGTTATAAGAAGATCACTTGAGATAAGTATGTGTCTAACTCATATTGAGTTCAATTCAGACTATTGGATATAGTCTTTTAGTCATGGGTTTTCAGATTTATATCTGTGAGCTATGATGTGATTCCAAGAGGAGCTCGTGGATGATGAGAGTTCGGATGAGACAGGTTACTCTGGTGGACGAGTACGGCCTCCATCCCCTTCAGTTCAGAGCGATCCCATCGTAGCAGTTACTGAGCCTAAGGTTGAGATACCAGCAGACCTGGTAGTTGAGATGGTATAGCAGGTAGTTTCACACCCAGAGGTGGTTAGAGTAGCCAGGAGGGCAGTTCAATATGTACGTACTGAGGTAGCGGTGGATGTCTACGAGGTTGGTGAGATCGAGTTATGAGGATCATGGAGGAGGCCCACATGGCCGTTTCAAGAGAGGTGATTCATACTCAGACCAGGCATACCAGGGCACAGAGTCCAGCGATGTCTATTGCTTCAGTTTCTTCTAGGACTCCAGCGGAAGTGGCTCCTAGTGCAGTTCCATTTCATGTGTATGCAGCAGTGGGTAGAGAGTGTGATTTCCTCAGGGTTCAGAATGCTGGGATGAGTCAGACGATCAGGGAGATGGCGCAAATGACCGCTTCTAGAGCAGGTGTTTCAGGTTATGAAGTGCAGTTGAGAGTTCGGGCGATTAAGCAGATTGCTAGGGTAGGGTTGGCAGAGCTTCCGTCCAGTATTGAGTGGGACGCGGAGGCCCACAGAGTTACTCGACTGGTGAGTTGGATCTTATCAGAGTTACTCGCGGTGCAGGAGCCGCGTGGCTAGATGATGTGAGATGAGTTGGTTTAGGAGGCGAGAGACCAGTATAGTGTGAAGGGTATATGTCTTCTGTTTTGTTTGTATATTGGCGATAACCAATGATATATGATGCAGTTTGATGCGAGGAGAGTGCCAGCGACAGCTGGGTCAGTTTGATGGAGTGGGGATATCTTTTGTAGCATAGTATATTCCTTATTATATCATTCTTATTATCGGATTGTATGTTTTTCTTTATTTTATATCAGTTGAGCCGAGTCAGTACTTTGAGTTGGATGTACCAGTACTATTATATATATATGTATGTTGGTTTGTATAGCAGTTTCAGTTTGTAGTATCAGCTTTATTTTATTTCCTGTCTTTATTATTTAGTATTAATTTTCTTTTATATTATCCAAATTCACTAGATTCAAAGATAGTATATTTCAGTTTAAATTCAGATGATTGTTTACATTTTCATATTCGTATCCAGATCATTGCTTAATTGAGCATTTTATAGTAGTGGCCCATTTCTTTTCTTTTCTTTATTGAGGTACTATTCTTTGAGATTGTGAGCAGATATAATGAGTATGCAGCAGGTACTAAAAAATGTTGGTAAATTTACAACATGGATAAAAGGATTTTATGCATGAAATTTTTTAGTCATGTTATTAAATTGCTACATATTTATATCTATGCTTAGCACATTATAAAGATTTCCTATTTTTATTTTCAGAAAATGGGTGCTAAAAAGGGTAATAAGACATGAGGAAACCATACTAAGAATCATACTGACCCAACAGTAATTCAAATGTTGGGACTGATGCAGCAACAAGTGTCACAACTTGCACAACAATAGCTACAGTAGCAACAACAACAAAAACAAGCAGTTGTACCTTTGGTAACCTTTAAAAACTTTCAAGTTGTAAATCCACCTGAGTTCAAAGGGAGTGTTGATCCAGTGGAAGCCAATGCATGACTTAACGAAATAGAATTTTTTTTAGAATTGGTTGGAGTAAGAGATGAACAGAAAACCAAGTTTGCTAGCTATTTCCTCAAGGGGGAGGTAAACTACTTGTGAAAGTCTAAGAAAGCGCTAGAAGGAGATCAGGTAGTAACCAGAGAAAGATTTAGAGTTGTTTTTAGAAAAATATTTCCCAAGGTATATGAAGAACCAAATGGAGATTAAGTTTTTGAGTTTAATGCAAGATAATTTGAGAGTTGCGTAATATGAGGCAAAGTTCACAGAATTGGCAAGATTTGTTCCATATCAAGTTGACACGGATGAAAAAAGGGCAAAAAGATTTCAGCATGGATTAAAATATTGGATTCAGGATAAAATGGCTATGTTCGAAATGACTTCTTATGTGGTTGTAGTCCAGAAGGAAATGGTCATTGAAAGTAGAAGTGACACATCTCAAAAAGAAAGGGATGCAAATAAAAGGAAATTTGAATCTTTGGGAGGGAGACCACAACAGAGTAATTTTCAGGGCCGTTTTAATAAGAGGCCAGAGTTTCAACAAAACAACAATTTGAACTTCAGGAGACCATCCAATGGAAATAGGAACCAAGCTAAGCAGATCAGGAATCAGAATCAGAAAAGGTTCAACCCTTCTCTCATACCTTATTTCAAATAATGTGGTGGAAGGCATGTTGGGAACTATCCAACCAATATGTTGTGTTTGAAGTGTGGAAAGAAAGGGCATTTTGTTAATAAGTGTCCAAGTTTGATTCAAAGCCAGAAACCAGGAGGCAATTGTTTTACATGTGGAAAACGAGGACATCGCTCCAGAAGTTGCCCTACATTAGGAATGGACAATAATACACCCATAATTGCATGTGCTCCATCTCAAAGGGTGCCAAGGATTGAAGGACCACCAGCTCAGCCCAAAGCCAGAAAATTTAACATGTCTATGAAAGATGCAGTTCAAAGTTCAGATGTGGTTGCAGGTACGCTTCCAGTAAACTCCATAGATGCTAATGTTTTAATTGATTCTGGGGCTATAAGGTCATTTATTTATAAGGATTTTGTTGATAAACTGCATTGTGAAAAAGAACTGTTAAAAAAAGCGCTAATGATAGAATTAGCTAATAAGAATCAAGTTGCAGTAGATCAAGTGTGTCTGAAGTGTGACATTGACATATGAGGACATCATTTTCAAGCCATCTTGATACCTCTTAAGTTGGGAGAATTTGATGTTATCATAGGGATGGATTGGTTGTCGGAGAATAATGCTCATATTGACTGTAAAAATAGAAGTGTGAGACTTCAAACAGGGGATCAAAAGAAGAAAGTGGTATTGATAGGGATAAATAAATCATGATTGTATAATTAAATACTGCATTAATTGTACAAGCTGTGGGCTGCTAGGCCCAATAAAAAGATATATGAAACTCAGACCAGAAAGGTTAAGCCTGATGGACCAGATCAGGCCTGGTGGAATAAAAAAGGCCCAAAAGCCCTGATTATTAATTAATTTCGTAATTAATTAATAAGGGAAAAATCAGCTGTTGAGAAGAGTCCCGATAAGGATATAAATCCTTATAGATTAGCCTTAAGGGGACCTAAAAGGATAAGGAATCAGCTTCCTACTTCCTAGGACTCCTAAGTCTATCCTAATTCAGAGGCTTGTCCACCAAGTCTCCTATACCAAGTCCAATTTAAGGACTCCCACATCTATATAAGGGGCCTCACCCCACAAATCAGAACTACGTTTTTTGACTTGATCCTTGGCAATCAGCAAGGTACGTAGGCATCTTGTTAAGGCAGATTGAGTCACGAAACACAAGAGCAGTCAAATCGAGCCTCGAAGCTCACGTTCCTTAGTATTAAATACAGCAATTATATATATTAGTTTTTAATCCATAACATTTGGCGCCGTCTGTGGGACGTCTCGGAACAACAACCATGGCAAGAACACGGAGAACAACCAGCACTCTGGAGGAGGGAACACCATCAGGGACAATCCAGGTGATTTCATCAACCGTGGAGGTTCCTCCCCATTCAACTTATGCATCTACTCAGGAGGAAGCCCAGACAGGGGCAACTCAACCTCAGCCACAAGGGACAACTCCCCCGACTATTCAAGGTACGAATCCTCAAGTTCAACAAGTACATATACCTGTGAATTCTCGACCCGTCGGGTATGAATATTCAACTGTTGTTACTACTAACCCCCCTTATGGGATGCCCCTTCACCCTGAGGTTGGAGGAAGCGGATATGCTGGGCGAAGTGAAGCACGAGGGCGGTCGCCCCCCTATATACGAGGTTTGGATCCTATCCCTGAGGATCGGGAATTTTCTGGTCCATACACTGAGAGAGATTCCGAATCTTCGGATGATGAAGTGGCCCCGAGAAGGAGGCGTCCTGGAAAAGAGCCAATGGCCGATGGAAGGCAACGCCCCCAAAGCACCCCAGGGGCGAATCCCCAAGAAGTGCAGGAAAAGATCAGGGCTCATGAGGCTGAAATCCAAAGGCTGAGGCGTGACTTGGAGGCTCACCAAGCCACCAGAACCCACATACCACCTAGGGGGAGAAATCCTCCTCCTATCATAGACCTGGATGGTCCGGTAAGAAGAAGGGCTGCTGTCCCAAGAACTGATCCAAGCAATCTCCTTCCCCTTGGAGATCCTGATGATCCAACTCCACCCTTCACAGAAGAGATAATGAATGCCCATATCTCAAGGAAATTCAAGATGCCCACTATCAAAGCCTATGATGGCACGGGAGACCCCGCTAATCATGTTAGGACATTCTCTAATGCACTGCTGCTGCAACCCGTGAACGATACTATAAAGTGTCGGGCCTTCCCTCAAACCCTGTCAGGTATGGCTCAAAGATGGTACAGTCGCTTGCCCCCAAACTCTATTGGATCGTTCAGAGAGTTAAGTCAGGCTTTTATTAAGCAGTTCATCAGTGGAAAAGTCCATGAGAAAAGTTCAGCATCTCTTATGAGTATTGTGCAAGAAGCTAAGGAATCCTTGAGAGATTACCTGAATCGTTTTACAAAGGAGGCTTTAAAAGTCCCAGACCTTGATGATAAGGTAGCTATGATAGCACTGCAACAAGGAACTAGGGATGAGTTTTTCAAGATGTCCTTGGCCAAACGTCCCCCTGAAAATATGTTGCAGCTCCAAGAGAGGGCAGGGAAGTATATCAAGGTTGAAGAAAGCATGAGGAAGACCGTAGTAAGTAATGAGCCCACTGGAGGCAAGAAGCGGAAAACTGATCTGGAGTATATCGCTAAGGATAAGTATCCTAAAACCGAACAAAACCCTGATTCAACCCCCAAGAAGGGAGGACCTGGGCAAAAGTTCACCGAATACGCTAAGCTGAATGCTCCCAGAAGCCAGATATTGATGGAGATCGAGAAAGATCGAGATGTTCGTTGGCCTAAGCCCTTGAAGGCCGATCCAGCCAAGCTAGATAAGAGCAAGTATTGCAGGTTTCACAAAGATGTTGGCCATGACACCGATGAGTGTAGGCAATTGAAAGATGAAATTGAGTTTTTGATTCGAAAAGGAAGATTGAACAAGTATACTGGAGATGGAGGGGACAGAAATAATAATGGAAGGAAGAACTTTGAAGATCATAGGAGGGACCAAGACGATCAGGGGCAAAACCCCCAACCTAGAGGACCAGTTATAAACACCATTTATGGAGGGCCGAGACCTCGAGGGCCTGTGATAAACACGATCTTTGGAGGTCCAACTGCTGCTGGATTGTCCAAAAATTCCAGAAAGGCATATACTAGAGAGGTTATGCATATTGTTGGAGAAGCCCCAAAGAGGGCCAGGACAGAAGTAACATTGGCTTTTGATGATTCCGACCTAGAGGGTGTGAAGTTTCCCCATGACGACCCGCTGGTCATAACGCCGATAATAGGAAATAGCCCGATTAAGAGGGTCCTTGTGGATAATGGTGCTTCTGTGGATATCTTGCTCCACGACACCTTTCTAAGGATGGGGTATAACGACTCCCAGTTGACACCAACCGACATGCCGATATATGGATTTGCTGGAGTAGAATGTCCTGTGGAAGGGATAATTAAATTGCCAACCACCATAGGTACGGAGCCAAGGCAAGCAACGCAGATGCTGGATTTTGTGGTGGTAAAGGCTAGTTCAACTTATAATGCTATCATGGGGAGAACAGGGATACATGCCTTCAAGGCAGTCCCCTCTTCCTACCATTCAGTCATGAAGTTTCCCACCCGAAACGGGATTGGAGAAGAGATAGGAGATCAAAAAATGGCTAGAAGCTGTTATGTGGCCTCTTTGAGGGCAGATGGAGTCGGGGGGCAGGTCCTTCCTATTGAAGATATGGATGTTCGAGAAAATGATGAGAATAGAGGAAGGCCAGCAGAAGAATTGGTTTCGGTTCCTTTAGATCCCAAGAATCCTGAGAGGATGACTTTCATTGGAGCTACATTAGAGGAGCCCCTTAGAGGGAAGTTAGTGAAATTTTTGCAAGAAAATAGTGATGTGTTTGCATGGTCAGCAGCTGATATGCCAGGCATAGACCCGGAGTTAATTACCCACAAGTTAAACGTGGATCCAAGCCGGAAGACAGTGAAACAAAAGAAAAGAAATTTTGCCCCGGAAAGACAAGAGGCTATAAAGCAGGAAGTGGAAAAGCTCTTAGAGGCTGGTTTCATTGAGGAGATTCAATTTCCGGAGTGGTTAGCAAACCCTGTAATGGTGAAGAAGGCTAATGGAAAGTGGAGGATGTGTATAGACTTCACCGATCTGAATGATGCATGCCCCAAAGACTGTTTTCCGCTGCCTAGAATTGATACTTTGATTGATGCCACCGCTGGACATGAGATGCTGAGTTTCATGGATGGGTTTAGCGGATACAACCAGATCAAAATGCATAAGGATGACATTCCTAAGGTATCATTTATCACTGACTTTGGTGTTTATTGTTATCTTATTATGGCGTTTGGTCTCAAGAATGCAGGAGCCACCTATCAAAGGTTGGTGAATAAAATTTTTAAGGATCTTATTGGGAAGACTATGGAAGTCTATGTTGATGACATGCTAGTCAAGAGTCTAGTAAAGACTGATCATATAACCCATTTGAGGGAAGCTTTTGAGGTCCTGAGGTACCACAAGATGATGTTGAATCCCACGAAGTGTGCTTTCGGAGTAGGATCTGGAAAATTCTTGGGATTGATGGTCTCAAAGAGGGGAATTGAGGCTAACCCCGATAAAATAAAGGCAATCCTGGACATGGAACCCCCAAAAACTGTCAAGGATGTTCAGAAACTCACAGGAAGGGTTGCTGCGCTAGGACGATTCATCTCCAAGTCAGGAGACAAGTGCTTGTCATTCTTCAAGTCATTAAAGAACATTAAAGACTTTGTATGGAGTGAGGAAAATCAGAAGGCATTTGAAGAGTTAAAGAAGTATATGGGCCAGGCCCCGTTGTTGGCCAAGCCAGTTCTGGGTGAAGTTTTATTCTTGTACTTGGCTGTTTCAGAAAGCGCCTTGAGCGCGGTGTTGGTTAAGGAGGAACTGAAAGTCCAGAAACCCGTATACTATGTCAGCAAAATTTTGCATGGTGCTGAGTTGAATTATTCAGCCATTGAGAAATTTGCTTTAGCCTTGGTAATGGCTTTAAGAAAGCTGCGTCCTTATTTTCAAGCTCACCAAATTGAAGTGCTAACAAATCAGCCACTGAGAAATATCATTCACAGTCCCAAGGCAAGTGGGAGACTGATTAAGTGGGCAATAGAGTTGGGAGAGTTCGATCTCAAGTATAAGCCACGTATGGCCATAAAAGCCCAGGCACTAGCTGACTTCGTGGTGGAATGTACCATACCCAACCAAGAAGTCGGGGGGCAGGAAGATACCACACCTCAAGACAAGGGAGTCGACAATGGGGACAAGGAGAAAGAATATTGGGTTCTCTATTTTGATGGAGCATCAAAAACAAATTCCAGTGGAGCAGGATTGGTTTTGCAAAGCCCTGATGGATTCTTAATTGAGTATGCCATGAAGCTAGACTTCCCAACCACAAACAATGAAGCAGAGTATGAAGCCCTGATTGCTGGCCTTGGTCTAGCTGGGACACTTAGAGTCAAAAACTTAAAGGTCCGTGGAGACTCGAAGTTGATCATATCCCAGGTAAAGGGAGAATTTGAAGCAAGGGATGATATGATGGCAAAGTATGTTCGCCTAGTAAGGGCTGTGATGACCCAATTTAATGAATGCCATGTTGAACACATTCCAAGGGAAGAAAATGCTAAAGCAGATGCGCTATCAAAGTTTGCTTCATCTGAGATTGAAGAAAGTTCAGGAAGTGTGTACTTCCGTGTTTTGAAGACACGAAGCATAGATATTAAGCTTGTGGCTCCCGTAGGCTTGGGGACGTCATGGATTGATCCCATCAAGGCTCACATTCAGACCGGTTGGTTGCCAAGCGATACAATTGAGGCACGGAAGTTAACTGTTCGAGCACTTAGGTACTCTTTGATAGATGGGATTCTATATAAAAGATCTTTCGTGGTTCCTTACTTGAGGTGTCTCAGGCCCGATGAGGCACGCTTAGCTCTTGAGGAAGTGCATGGAGGTATTTATGGGCAACACTTGGGGGGCAGGGCCTTGGCTCATAAGATAACTCGTTTAGGCTTCTATTGGCCAGAAATGATGGCTGATGCCAAAGAATATGTAAAGAAGTGTGATCGTTGTCAGAAGCATGCACCAGTCGCCAGACAACCCCCCGAGATGCTGACCTCTATCAACTCACCTATTCCCTTTGCTATGTGGGGGATGGATATTCTAGGGCCTTTTCCTATGGCCACAGCACAAAGGAAGTTTCTGATTGTAGCTATTGATTATTTCACCAAGTGGATCGAAGCCAAACCTTTGGCCAAAATCACAACTAAGCAGGTTGCACAATTCCTGTGGGAAAACATTATGTGCCGATATGGAATTCCCCGTATCCTCGTCACTGACAATGGAACACAATTCAACAACGAGGAATTCAAGAAGTATTGCGAAGAAAATGAAATTGAGTTACGGTTCACCTCTGTGGCTCACCCGCAAGCCAATGGGCAAGCGGAGGTAGCAAATCGGATAATCCTGGATGGACTAAAGAAGAGGATCGAAAAGTCAAGAAATAACTGGGTGGATGAGATACTTCCCATATTGTGGGCCTATAGGACTACCTGTAGAGTCACGACAAATGCAACTCCTTTCATGTTGGCATATGGGGCGGAAGCAGTAGTTCTCGTGGAGATATCACATTCTTCTCCAAGGATTCAGGCTTTTGATGAAAAAGAAAATGAGGAAGGGCAGAAGTTAGCCCTGGATTTAATCGATGAAGTGCGAGATAAAGCACACGCAAAGATAGTAGAATATCAGAAAAAGGCTTCATTCTACTACAACCTAAGGGTTAAAGAGAGGTTTTTCAAACAAGGTGACCTAGTCTTGAGAAAAATAGAGGCGTCTGGTGTCGGACAGAAAGGAAAGCTTGCCCCAAATTGGGAAGGGCCGTATAGAGTCAAGAGCGTTCAGGGTAGAGGAACCTACAAGCTGGAGACTATGGATGGTTTTGAAGTCCCGAGAACCTGGCACGCACAAAAGCTGAAGGTTTACTACGTGTGAGATGATCGAAGTACGATTCTCACTCGTCAGGATGGCGAGTAGGTTGAAAAGCACCTTGAAGCTTTGCTTGCTTAGGGTTTATATGTTTTAGTTTTATTACGAAATTTATTAAGACTTGTGTAAGGGATGAATCACAAACAATTTTTGAAGCTCAGAGAATTTTTTGAAATATGTTTGAATCTCTATGGCATGGCAATTAAATTAGATGCATGATATGAAAGCCCTATAAAAAGGCCCAATTCAAAAAAAAAAGGTTAAAACTTGTTGGGCCTGGAAGTATGTCAAGCCCAGATAAGGGCCCCAAATATTCAAAGCCCAGCACCCGGGGTCCAAAAACTGGAAGAAAATATATATGAGTATTATCTTCAAAAACCAGAAATAAGTCCCAAATCCAAAAAGGATTTGGATAAATGAAGGCCCAAAAATAAGGCCTAATCCTACTTGAGTTAGAAAAAAACCCAGTATAGGGATCAATAAATCAAGCCCAGGGTCAATACTAAGTGCCCAATTAAAGATCAAAGCCCAGAAGGGCCCAAGTTGAAACCCAATACAAGGTTTCATAAATCTAGCCCAGGTTTAGGGCAAAGATCAACCCAATAAGAGGTAAGCCCAGAAAAGGGCCCAATTAGCAGAAAATTAAATGGCCCCAAATTAAAGACCAATTTAGGGTGGACCAAAGAAGCCCAGTTAAAAGTAAGGGGCCTAATACAAAAAGCCAGTCAAAAAAGGGGAAGGCCCAAGGTAAAGGCCTGGTTTGGAAAAGGCCCAGGGTCAAAAATAAAGTACCCATAAAAGAATTCAGGCCCAAATCTTAGGCTCAAATTTGAGATTGGAAAAAATCCAGCCCAGACTTAGGGCCCAAATCAAATATATGGAGTCACAGAAAGTAATATATCCCAAATCCCAGACCCAATTCGATCAGGTTTCATGTTGTATTCATTGTCGAATTACTTGAGATCGAAAAGGCTTCGACCAAGGCTAGAAAAGGAGGTTAATTCGGTCAAAAATATTTATCAAGACCAAAATGTTCCTGAGGAAATAATCATGCCCAGTTGACAACCCAAGTGTTTGAAAAGCCTTGTATGAATCCCACTTGATTTTTAGGAAAAAAGGGTGAAAAGAAGCCTAGCTAAATTTTTGGCCCAAATTGAAAGCCCAGAGTTGGGAGCCCAATTAAAAGGCCTGTGGAAAAGATGGTCAATAAGAAGCGAGCCCAGAAAAGGGCCTATATAATTAAAAGTGGGAGGCCCAGGATAAGGCCCACTATATTTTAAAAAAATAAAATAAAATAAACCAAGTTTTAGCCCAGCATTAGGGGCCTAAATCCAAGTATGTACAAAAATTTATGCAAATGATCTTGACCTATTCGACCAGAAAACACAAAGAAGTCCAGGTCGAATGGCTTGAGCTCGAAATCAAGTCGATCAGGGTTGAAAAAGAGGCTTAATTCGACTAGAAATGAGACCCATTCAACCAAAAAACATGAAAGATTCCTGGTCGAAATCATTGTGGTCAAAATTCTGTCGACCTGGGCAACAAAAGATGGCTAATTCGGTCAAAAATGAAGATCCTGACCGAAAGGGTCGAAAATCCTGGTCGAAAACTTCCTAGTCGACAAAAAAAAATAAAAATCCTGGCCGAAATTCGACCAGGACTTCTGCTCGAAATACTCCTGACCGAAAATCCTGATCCTCTTTTCCCTGAGAAGATTGTCGACCAGAAAGCAAGGCCAAATCCTGGTCGAATGGATCCTGCCCGAATTTCTATCGACCTGGGCAACCAAGGGAAGTTAATTCGGTCAAAACTAGGACTCCTGACCGAAAATCCTGACCGAAATTGAAATTTCCTACTCGAAATTTTTCTGCTCGAAAACTATAAAAAAAAAAAAAAAAAAAAAAAAAAAAAAAAAAGAGGAAGGGGTGAAAATCCTGGCCGCAAATCAACCAGGATTCCTGATCGAATAGAACCTGCTCGAAATTCAGTCGACCAAGGCATACTGAAGGTTAATTCGACCAGGATCCTGGCCGAATGGATTCCTGGTCGAAATCTGTATAAAAAAAAAAAAAAAATCCTTAAAATAATTTCTGAAAAATCCAGAAATTAAGGAATAAATCCAGAAATTAAGGATAAATCCCAGAAATTAAGGGAAAATTCCAGAAATTAAGGATAAATCCAGAAATTAAGGATAAATCCCAGAAATTAAGGGAAAAATCCAGAAATTAAGGATAAATCCCAGAAAATTAAGGATAAATCCCAGAAATTAAGGGAAAATTCCAGAAATTAAGGATAAATCCCAGAAATTAAGGATAAATCCCAGAAATTAAGGGAAAATTCCAGAAATTAAGGATAAATCCCAGAAATTAAGGGAAAAATCCAGAAATTAAGGGAAAAATCCAGAAATTAAGGATAAATCCCAGAAATTAAGGGAAAATTCCAGAAATTAAGGATAAATCCCAGAAATTAAGGGAAAAATCCAGAAATTAAGGGAAAAATCCAGAAATTAAGGATAAATCCCATAAAAATAAGGAAAAATCCCAGAAAAATTAGGGAAAATCCCAGAAAAATTAGGGAAAATCCCAGAAAAATTAGGGAAAATTCCAGAAATTAGGGAAAAATCCCGGAAATAAGGGAAAAATTCTTGGAAATCAAAATAATTCCTAAATAAAAGGAAAGATTCGTTGTAAACGTGTAGGTCGCTCCACACTTTACGGATAAACGAAACCCTGTAAGGGAACAAATAGACTTAACTTCTGGGAAACCTATTCAATGTTTCCCAAAAGTTGGGGGGCAAATGATAGGGATAAATAAATCATGTTTGTATAATTAAATACTGCATTAATTGTACAAGCTGTGGGCTGCTAGGCCCAATAAAAAGATATATGAAACTCAGACCAGAAAGGTTAAGCCTGATGGACCAGATCAGGCCTGGTGGAATAAAAAAGGCCCAAAAGCCCTGATTATTAATTAATTTCGTAATTAATTAATAAGGGAAAAATCAGCTGTTGAGAAGAGTCCCGATAAGGATATAAATCCTTATAGATTAGCCTTAAGGGGACCTAAAAGGTTAAGGAATCAGCTTCCTACTTCCTAGGACTCCTAAGTCTATCCTAATTCAGAGGCTTATCCACCAAGTCTCCTATACCAAGTCCAATTCAAGGACTCCCACATCTATATAAGGGGCCTCACCCCACAAATCAGAACTACGTTTTTTGACTTGATCCTTGGCAATCAGCAAGGTACGTAGGCATCTTGTTAAGGCAGATTGAGTCACGAAACACAAGAGCAGTCAAATCGAGCCTCGAAGCTCACGTTCCTTAGTATTAAATACAGCAATTATATATATTAGTTTTTAATCCATAACAGGTATTCAAAGGAAATAAACAAGAAAAGAAATTCTTATCAATAGCTCAAGCCAAGAACTTATTACGCTAGAATAAGCATTTTTAGCCATTGTAATAGATACTAAGAAGGAGATTCCAAACTTAGAAGCAGTTCCGATAGGCAATGAATTTCCAGACGTATTCCTTGATGATCTACCAGGATTACCTCCCGATCGAGAAATTGAGTTTGCTATTAAATTGGCACCGGGGAAAGAACCAGTTTCCAAGGCTCCATACCGGATGGCCGCAGTTGAGATGAAGGAATTGGTAGTTCAGCTACAAGATCTTTTGAACAAAGGATTTATAAGACCCGGAGTATCCCCATGGGGCGCACCAGTTTTATTTGTCAAGAAGAAAGATGGGAGTATGCGACTGTGTATTGATTACCGCGAGCTGAATCAATTGACCATTAAGAACAAGTATCTATTGTCAAGAATTGATGATTTGTTTGACCAATTAAAATATGTTATATGGTTATCTAAGATTGATTTAAGACTGGGATACCATCAACTAAAGATCAAACCAGAAGATATTCCAAAAACAGCTTTTAGAACAAGATATGGACATTATGAGTTTTTGGTAATGGCATTTGGATTGACAAATGCACCGGCAACTTTTACGGATCTGATGCTTCGAGTGTTCAAGAGGTATCTGGATAAATTTATGATTGTATTCATAGATGATATTCTGGTTTACTCAAAGACAGAGCTAGAGCATGTTGAACATATAAGGATAGTTTTGGATATACTAAGATAACAGAAATCGTAAGCAAAGTTTTCAAAGTGTGAGTTTTCGTTACGAGAAGTACAATTTCTAGGGCATGTGAAGGAGTGAAAGTAGATCCGTCAAAGATTGAAGCGGTGATCAGTTGGGAAAGATCGAAGACACCAACAGAGGTTAGAAGCTTTATGGGATTAGCAGGTTATTATAGAAGATTTGTGCAGAACTTTGCAAGGATAGCTACTCTGACAAAACATACCAGAAAGAATGAGAAATTTGAATGGACGGAGAAGTTCTAGGATAGTTTCCAGGAATTAAAGAACAGATTGGTATCAGCACCAGTACTAGTCTTACTAGATGATTAAGGAAACTTCGTAATCTACAGTGACGCTTCACACAAAGGTTTAGGTTGTATTTTGATGCAACATGATAAGGTGATAGCTTACGCGTCAAGGCAACTGAAACCCCATGAACAGAAGTACCCAACCCATGACCTAGAACTAGCAGCTATAGTCTTTGCATTAAAGATATGGAGGCATTATCACAATGGAGAAAAGTGTGAAATCTACACAGACCACAAGTGTTTAAAGTATATCTTCATCCAAGAAAAACTGAATATGAGACAAAGAAGATGGTTAGAATTGATCAAGGATTATGATTGTGCAATCAACTACCATCTAGGCAAATTTGGTGGCAGATGCTTTGAGCATAAAGAAAAGGTTGAATATGGTCACTTCATCTGAGGTATTGGTCAAAGAATTTGAGAAGCTTGAAATAGAGGTCGGTATTTCAAGTATATCTACATATATGATATGTACTATGTCTTTTCAACCAGAATTGCTAAAGAAGATAAGAAGATGTCAAGAGGAAACAATGAGCCATAAACAAGAAGAATTAACATGAGAAGAATTAAGAAGCCAAAAAGATGACAAAGGGATCCTATGATTTTCTTCCAGGATATGGATACCTAATGTAGATTTTCTTCCAGGTTATGGATACCTAATGCAGTTGAGCTAAAAAAGGAAATTCTCCGAGATGCTCACCACTCCAGGTATTCAATTCATCCAGGAAGTACAAAGATATATAGAGACTTGAGAGAAAACTTTTGGTGGCCAAGTATGAAGAAAGAGATTGCAGAGTGGGTAAGTAAATGTTACACTTGCCAAAGAGTTAAAGCGGAAAATCAAAAAACCCAGTGGATTGATACAGCCATTAGACATTCCAAAATGGAAGTGGCAACATCTTGCAATGGACTTTGTGGTTGTATTATCGAGGACCAAGACAAATCATGATGCTATTTGGGTTATTATTGACATGTTAACTAAGTCAGCACATTTCCTTCCTATCAACGAGAGATTCTTATTGGATAAATTGGTTCAGTTGTATCTGAAGAAAATTATGGTTCCACATGGAGTTCCAGTGTCTATAGTTTCATATAGAGATCCTCGATTTGATTCAAGATTTTGGAAAAGCTTTCAAGATTGTCTAGGGACAAAGTTAAATATGAGCACTGTATATCATCCGAAGACAGATGGTCAAAGTGAAAGGATAATTCAGACTATCGAGGACATGTTGAGAGTTTGTGCTTTAGATTTTGAAGGCAGTTGGGATAAACATCTACCCTTGGTTGAATTCTCTTACAACAATAGTTACCATGCAAGTATCAGAATGCCACCGTACGAAGCTCTATATGGTAGAAGATGTAGATCTCCAATTTTTTTGGACGAAGTTGGTGAAAGAAAGATTTTGGGTCTAGAATTGATTTAGCAGCCAAGAGAAAAAGTGGATGTCATTAGGAAAAGGTTATTGGCAGCTCAAGATCGACAACATAAATATGCTGATCCTACCAGAAAAGATATGGAATTTGAAGTTGGAGAGGCAGTACTATTAAAGATTTCACCTTGGAAAGGCTTATCCAGATTTGGAAAGAAAGGAAAGTTGAGTCCTCGTTATGTTGGACCTTTTGAAATTTTGAGGCATGTGGGGAAAGTGGCATATAAGTTTGCTTTACCACCACACATGCAGCATATCCATAATGTGTTCCATGTGTCCATGTCGAAGAGATATTTCCCTGATTCTAATCACGTGAAAGAATATGAGCCAATCGAGATCCAGCTAGACTTGTCTTTTGTAGAGCGACCGCTACAGATTTTAGACCGACAAGAGAAAGTGCTTAGAAATAAGTATGTAGCTTTAGTAGGAGTTTTGTGGAGAAATCCCAAGGTCGAAGAGTCAACCTGGGAGTTAGAAAGTGAAATGTTTTCTAAGTATCCTCATTTGTTTTTCTAAAATAGATTCTGAGGATAGAATCCTGTTAAGGGGGAAGGATGTAATAACCAGGAAATTTTTGTACATATTTTGTGATATATATGGTAAATATTCCCTGTTTAATTAAAATTTAAAATGTATTTCCATAATTAATTGTGCATTAGGTATTAAAGTAGTCCTGCAAGGACCAGGATATTTTTCAAATATTTATTTAGTATTTAAAGTACAATTATATGAATCGAGTCGCAATCTGGACGTGTGTCAGATTATGTTTCTTCCGTGTTACATGTTAAAACTTGTTCGATGATTATCTGTGTATTTTATAATTACTTTCAAGATTTATCTTCAATTTTGAAAATATTTTGGTTTCTAAAAAATGAACGGACCGGGCCCCGACCGGGACGTAAAAGCCCACGAAAATCCGTACATCAATTTTTATAAAATCAAGGACTCTGCTGACAGTCCGTGTTTTCGTATTTTTAAAATGTACGTATTTTTACGGGAATTTTGATATATATACTTTTCTATAAACTATCATTTTACAGTTTTCCCTGTAAATTATTAATTTTCGGGCTTGTAATTTAAATTATACGAGAAATGGGTACCGATTTGTGATTTATCGGGACTGTTCGTGTAAATATAAATAAACCTCGTAATTTTCTATTACTCAGTCAGTCTTATCCTGCAAATAGATAAAGATCAAATTCTCTGTAATTTTAATTTTATTTTTTTATTTTCGAAATTCTGAAATCAAAGAATCAATTGTTCTGATCAATCCAAGAAGTCGTTGATTGTGTTCTTAATTCTGTTGCAAAGCTTGCATCGAGACGAACAATTTCATACCAAAATCTGCGATTAAGGTTGCTTATTTATTAATTTCATTTTTTCAAATATTTGTTTGAATTCGTTATTGATTCTTGAATGATTGTTTGGTGTTTGTGTTGATTGATTAGTGTTCCTGATGTCACGAGGATTAATTGAGTATATGATTCCGTTTTGATTGAAATCGACTTCTAGGGTTTTTATCAGATTTTTAGTTTAAATTCTGGACGTGTTATTAATTATTTGGTGTTTATAAGATCAGGAATAGATTGTACAACTTCAGGGCTTTGATTTGATAGTCAGACCGTGAATTATGGTGTAGAAATAAGTAAAAATGATAAGTTGGGCGGGGAACTCGATGGTTCGCCGGTGTTAATGGTGTTTTGATCGGAATTCATGATCCAAAGGTTGTTTACTACAGTTGCTGTGTTGACTAAGTTGCTGAGAAGAAATAGAATCGATTAGGTTGAAAAAGGTGAAGTCCGGAGGCGATTTGACTTCTGATTGGTGTCGCCGGAATTCGGCAAAAGTCACCGGATTCTGGGTTCAACCCAGATTCCGGTCGGCTTCAAACCCGACCCAGCCACCTTCTTCAAGACCCGTTTCCGTTTTAATCCTAACTTCCCCAAAAGTTTATTCTGAAAAGTGTTTTTGATTTTCTTTTTAATTTTTATTCAAAAATTCAGTTTTTAAATTTCCAAAAATCATTTTAATTCCAAAAATTAATTTGATTAATTATTTGATAATTAACTGAATTGTTTTAAATTCCAAAAAAAATATTTTTTTTATATTATTTTTAAAAATTCAATTTGATTTAATTATTCATAATTTATTTTAATTGATTATTTATAGATTTAATTAATGATTAATTCATTTAATCAATTAATTTTATTTATAAATAGTTAAATAAAGTATAATTATTTATAATTAAGCCAAATAATTCCTAAACATTATTTTGAGCTATTAAAAATATATTCGAGTATTTAAAAACCAATTAATAATTATTATTAATTGATTTATTCTTATTTTAATCAGAGTAAATAGATCATTCATCCGTTTAATACGAAACGAACGCGTCTAGACTCAGAAAAATAATTCGCTTCCATTAAAATACTTTCGAGACCCGAAGTCTCTTATATCCTAGGGTCGTTATTTTACGAATCATTCTGAGTCGAATACTTATCGGAAAAACCCTATTTTGACCCAATTTGGGTTTTAAAAACACCGAGACCTATCTTTTAATGATCCAACTTATATGTTATGTGAATAACATGATTACGTGTTATGTGATATGTATGTTATCTATTTACAGCTTTCAATGCACTAATTAGATAACGGATCGGGTAGACGCTGAGACGTATAGACGTGATCCAGGTATGTCTGGATTATTAAATAAGTGTGTTTGATTTATAGAATCAAGTCCAGGAGGGCAGACAAGGGTATAAAAGTTTAAATTCAGTCTTTGCATACCAGGAAAGTACCATGTCCTATTCCAATTTCAGGATAGACAATTGTTATATATTTGAGATTGAAATTGTTGTTAGGTAAACCCTTTTGATACAGTAAATTCAAATACTCATAGATTGTTTGAGACACATAATTCTAGTAATCTTTCTTCTAGAATGTTAATTTCCTTCTGGATACATAATGAATCACTATGTAATCCCATTTCACTTTATACAGTGGAACTTGATGTTGATATTTAACGAATAACTAATCATTCTAGTTATTTCGCCATCGGTTGTTGAGATTACTTCAGACCATGTGAAATGGGGAGTATATTATGATAAGATATCGATTGATTCGATTCTTTTATGACAGAAAATAATTTTTATTGGAAGATGCGTAAGTGGCCCGGGCGGACGGTCCTGCATTAGGGCGTTGTGCTAACTGAAATATGTTAATACAATATTATCCTATGTCCATAGTGTGCCTTTTTATTAAAGTATATATCGGTTATGGCCGGTATGTAGCTTTTGTTTGAGTACTCATGTTTGGGATCTAAATTCTACGAATTATGATCCAGCTCTATCACAGTGGCTGATCAGCATGTGATAAGGCATCCACCGAAATATTGCGATTCCCAATCTAAAACTAATTACTTACTGTTTATAAGCTTACTATTAGCTTAAGTTTTTATTCAAATATCATTGATTATCTGTTGCTCTTTCTTTATCAGCATAATATTGTTGTTATGTTTTTGAGCATATATTTATACTGCTTGCTGAGCATTTCATAGCTCATACTTGTTTTATTGTGCTGATCTTTCAGAGAGGGCTTTAGATACCTCATTTGTTGCACACTGCTAGGAAGAGGGTGCCTCTGGTGCATCATCAGATCTTTAGGTTTCAGGTGCCTCAGCAGCAACAGGTAGGATTTGGGAGTTGGTGTAGTTTGTACATTAGTTTGTATTGTAATAATAAAAATAAAATGGTTTGTAAAACTTATTAGACTTTTGAGGATTACCATAACTTCAAGTAGAGGTTATCCTAATAAGGTTTGTACTTGTAATAACTGATGGTTTGTTTTAGTGTCTATTTCATATTATAACCCGTGCTCGATCCTTATGCATGTAGGGGTCATAATTAGTATTTTAAATCCGCTGTGTATATTATTTCATAGCTTATCAGTTAGTTCCCCCAAATCTAGACCCCAGATTTAGAGGGCGTCATTATGATAATAAGATAATAAATGATTTATCAAATGTTTCTCTTTTGGATAAAATGTGAAATGCAATTATGATTTCATTCTAAGTGATGTTGATACTTAAATTGCTGTTATTATCTAAAGTGGTATTGATATATATGATTGATGTTGACTTTAGTACTTCACTACCAGTATGAGCTGAGTGTCTAAGTTAATATTGATATCTAATTTGACGTGACAACAAATTAAGTATTGATATCATGATTGGGTTTTGAGTAAATTAGATATGAAGTTTATGATTCAGTCCACGTTGTTGTTTGCGATATTTCTGTAAACATTGTTTTACGAGTTTATTCTTGTCAAGATTCAAAGTATTGTTGAATCATTTTTGCTCAAAAATATCAAAATGGGTTTTGAATACAAATGAGGAACCAATTCTGGGATTCCTTAACTAAACCTTTTCTGATTCAGCAATTATGATTTAAAATATTATGTTCTATTGCAGATGTCAGTTTTGATATCAAAACACCATATAAATGTTATAATGAACTTGCTAATCATTTCCTTCGCTCATACTTGCCTGTTTTTAAATTTAACCTTCCAGTGAGGATTACCTTGCACTGTTTTGCTGCGTAATTCGAGAAAGTGATGGAAGAAGCTTTTAAAAGGTGGTTGGTTCAGGATTTGCGAAACTAGTGTAAGTTTTGTTATGTAATGCTTTTGTATTAATATATATATATATATTATATTTTTGTGTTGTATAGTTGAGTCTAGTATACTTTCTTTCGAAGTTATATTAGCAGGTTTCTTATGGAGTTTGAAAATATTGAAAAAGAGTTTTAAAAGGAAGAGAAATATTTATTTGTGGAAATTTGGATATCTTGTTTCTAGAACTGTAACCTAAGAAGATCTTGGTATAGTTGGGGTCACATATGCTATATTTGAGTTGCTGGCATTTTTTTATTGATTAAACAGGTTACTTTGGATTAAGGTTTCATTGTGACGACCAAATTCCCTGACCCCGGATTTGGGGGAGTTACCGGTTGGTATCAGAGCTGAGGTTAAAGTAAACTAGAAACGAGAGTGGTGGGACTGTGTATAGTTATGGAAGGACGCCAGAGCTCATATCGAGTTCGTGTTGGACTATTGGATATAGTACAATGATTAAGTTAAGATAGGCGTGCTAGTTTGAATTGGTTGTGCTAAGCTGGATAAGACTCCTGGCAGCTGCAAACGTCTATTGTGGAATCTACCGAGGCTACTACGATTCGATGACGACAATGATTATCGATATCCTCAGAACATGAAAAAATGTCAAGAGTCAGATGACGAGTCAACCGAAGAGTTCAAATAGAAGATAAGTATTAAGACCTTGGCAACACTTTCTCTTTTTATAACTTATTTTGGCATTTCTAGAAAAGAGGTATATGTTAGAGGATATATTCCCTAACACCCGTTTTCAATCACGTAATGTGCCAGCGGCTGTCATGAAGCCTATTTTCAGGTTTTTATAGCTCTGTAAAGTTGCAATATTGAAGTGTCCACCTTTTTTATATGGTGAATAGTTTATTGGTGATACGACACCACTAAGCCATTTTACGCAAGAATCTTATTTTCTGGATTTCATTTTTCTCCAGAAATATTAGCTTTGAAACCTTTTCGGTTTTGATCCGAGGATTACCTTAACAAGTCATTTATTAGGGATCCTCTATTATTCATTTGATTTTGAATTCATTTCATATTCTTTTACTCTGACTGAGATGAACAACCTTATTTATAAGGGACGCCAGGACTCTCTGTACGTCTGATAGTTTTTAGATGGGACGCCATCACTGGTGTGTTGTGCATTACAAAAAGGCTGATTACCTTCACTTGTAAGTGTATAAACTAAGACACACAACATAAGTTCATTCGATCATATTGATCTCTCATTTATTCTTTCATTTCAACAATACTTTCTTTCAAATATAGATTTTGGTGACCACAATGGTGAGACATCCGTTATGATATGGAACTTTTTCTTTCCAGAGTTCCATGATTTTATTATTCAAAATATTTAAAGGTATGTCAACCAAGTATGAATAAGTCACTCTGGTCAATGTAAAGTAAGACTTCGTGTTAGAGTGACCATGAGCGGCAGTGAATTGCAATGCGATTAAAATATCAGTGGTGTATAACGAAGTCAGTCTATTTCTTTATATCTCTGTCTATTTATCTCTATCTCTCTTTCTTTCTTTTTCTTTCTCTTTATCTTTCTCTCTATTCTTCTTTCTCTCTATTAGTAAAAGTGATTTTATTGAGAAATTGGTTAAATGGTATGTGGAAGGAACAATGGTACAGAGTGAAGCTCCCATGATAACTGTGTGGTATAAGAAATTTCAGTGTTATTTGAAATTTTGAAGAAAAGTTACGTATGGAAGATTGGAAATTTGGCCAGAATATCCCTAATGCTCTTTTATGCTGATTCCGAGGACGGAATCCTTATAAGGGGGTAGATTGTGATATCCCGTATTTTCAGGATTATTATTATTATTATTATTTGAGTATGTGTGTGATTTTCTGATTTAGAAGTAATAAAATGGTGAATATTTTATTCCTGTTTGATGAGTTCATGTTTTAACTGGATTAATGTGCTAATTGGTATTGTGTCTCAATCCCTTTCGTTATTGTGAAAGTATTTGAATACTTTTACAATTTTAAAATCTTATCTAAAAGATGATCATTTTATCGATATCAGTAAATTGAGTTTGTTTAGTAATATTAGGGTGTGAGTGGATACTCTGTCAGCTACGTGTTGTATGTAATATTAATTGTGTGTGACTCAGTTGTGATTGAGAATTATTTGTATTATTAATTACTTAGTCATTACATTTTATTTTTGTCTTTTAAAGTGATTTTATTGAAAATTTATTTTCATAAATATTTAAATTATCTATAAAGTTATTTTTATGGTTTTATAATTTCAATAATTATTTTTGAGAATTTATAAAATTTAGAAAATAATATTTTGTCAATTATTTATCCCTAAATAATTTTCTAATTGTATTTAAGTGTAAATTTAATATTAAATTCAAGAATGTTTCAAAAAACATGAAACTTATATTTTCTTAAGTTTTGAATATTTTGAGATTTTTAAAATTATTTCGGAAAAATTTTGGATTATATTTACCCGCATATTTGTTCATTAAATCGTAAAATGCGGGTCTGATGCACCATTCAAAAATGTTTTGAAAATTATGAACTTTTTATTTTACTAGTTTTTAATTATTCCGAGAATTTTAAAATTATTTTGGTAATTTTTCGGGATTTATTAACTCGCACTTTTATTCGTTAAATCGCGAAAGAGGGTATTTGTCAATTTCTGGATGCGTATTTTATTTATATTCCTCATAGATATATGGCATATTTTCGTGTTGATTTTTTTTCGGGCATAGAAAAAGGAGTTTGACGGCGTTGATTACTCCACATGGCATTTCTGCGTGTGTATGTCTATGGCTATGAAATTCAGAATTTCCTGGAGATATTTTCCGGACATCAGATAATCTCTTCGGGGTGATCATAATTTATTTTGGGTAACAATTTTGAAATTCTGATTTCATACTTGGCTGTATTATAGCATCTTAGTGTATATATATTTATTTCATAATTTTTAGAAGTTATTGTAGAAGTCATTTTTGACCCGAATTTTGGTTCATTTGGGCGTGTTTTTCCTTTCTGACATGTTTATACGTGCAAATATAAATTATGGTGTGTTTTAGATTTATTTATTTTATTAGAGTATAGTTAGATTATATTGTTTGGTATTGATTTTGAGGGGTTCTTACCCCGGGGAAAGTCCGTTTTACAAAGACTTTATTTCAATTTTTTTTGTAAAATATCTATTTCAATTTTAAATTATTATATTTTTATTCTTTTTGAAAATTATAATTTGATTTATTTATTTATAATTTGGTTTGATTAATTATATACTCATTTAATTAATTGATTAATTCATTTAATCAATTAATTTTATTTATAAATAGTTGAATGAAGTGCAATTATTTATAATTGAGCCAAATAATATTCTAAAATTATATAAAAGTTTTGAATATTCAATTAATATTATTATTAATTGAATCATTCTTATTTTATTCGTAGAAAATAGACCGTTCATCCGTTTAATACGAAATGAACGCGTCTAGACTCAGAAAAATATTCCGCTTTCGATAAAAAAATTCGAGACACAAATTCTTTTGTTTCGAAAGGTCGCTTGTTTTGCGAGTGGTTATGAGTCGACTATTGATCGGTAAATCATATTTTTGACCCGATTTCAGTTTTAAACATACCGAGTCGAACCTTTTGACGAACTGAGTCATATGTGACATGAATTATGTGATACGTGGATTATTTGTTTACTTGCTATGTGAATTACGTGCGTACGTGGATCAAAAGTCTTGTGTTTGACTGTGGTAATTATATGTGGGTTATCGTATGGGTAAACGATAGGGTCTTGATGCGTAGTTCGTCGAGTAATTATTGTGTAGATGATTAAGTTGTATCTTTTATAATAGATGCAGATCATTCGAGTTGATCAGGACCAAACATGGGAAATAATGAAATGGAATGGTATTGGATATCTGGCTTCTAGCAATTATATGAGCGACATATAAGTAAGTTTTCGAAATAGAAAGACAGTGAATTTATGAGATGCCAGACTGAGATAATTGTGTTGCAGCAAGTATGACTAACTGCTAAAAACCAAAGGCAAGTTCTCTATACTATTCTAATTCCATAATAGTTCAATGTTTTATATATCAAACTGCTTAGTTATGATTATGCAAGTACTCTTATGATATTCAAAGTTCAGAATAGTCTAGTGTTTTTACTTATTCAAATAATGGATTTATAAATGTTTTATACTTTGAGAAAAATGATTTTGTTATGAGTATTCCTGCCCAAGAGAATATGGGAATAAAATTTATAAGGGTGTCCATTATTATGACCCCTTTCAATAAAAGGTTTTATGATTGGATGGTTACTGGTTACAGCGTAGGTGACCGAGACATCGGTCCAACTGTAATATCTTGCAAGGAGAATATATGCCTTTTCTAGCGCCCTATAGGTGCAGTATGGTTGCGGGATACCGGTGTCTATATTTACGGTATGGTTGCGGGATACTGGTGTTGTTTCGTGACTGATCATCAGAAACAGCATAAAGTATAATTGGTTCCAATCTAAATTGATATCTAAATTTCTTTACTGTTTTCATAATCATAAGATAAATGATTTATCAAGTGTTTCTGTTTTGGATAAAATGTGATATGCAATTATGATTTCATTCTGAGTGATGTTGATACTTAAATTGCTACTATCATCAAAAGTGCTATTGTTATATATGATTGATGTTTACTTCAATATTTCAGTACCGGTATGAGGTGACCATCTAAGTTAGTATTGATATCTAATTTGATGTGACAACAAATTAAGTATTGATATCATGAGTGGGGCTTTGAGTAAAATGGATATGAAGTTTATGATTCGGTCCATAATCACTGTTTCATGTTGTTGTTTGTGATTTTTCCGTAAACATTGTTTTACGAGTTTATTCTCCTCAAGATATAAAGTATTGCTGAATCATTTTCGCTCAAAAATATCGAAAAGGGTTTTGAATTCAAATAAAAAACCAATTCTGGGATTCCTTAATTAAACTTTTCTGATTCAATAATTATATACATTTTATAATGAACTTGCGGAGCATTTGTTTCGCTCATACTTGCCTGTTTTTAAATTTAACCTTCCAGTGAGGATTAGCTTGCGCTATTTAGCTACATAATTTGAGAAAGTGAAGGAAGAAGCTTTTGGGAGGTGGTTGGTCCAGGGTTTACGGAACTAGTGTAAGTTTTGTAATGTAAAGCTTATATATATATTATAGTTGTGTGTTGTATACTTGAGTCTAGTATACTTCTTTTTGAAGTTATACTAGCCGGTTTCCTATGGGGTTTGAAAATATTGAAAAAGAGTTGTAAAAGGAAGAGAAAAGTTTATTTGTGGAAATTTGGATATCTTATTTCTAGAACTGTAACCTAAAAAGATCTTGGTAGGGTCATAGATTCTATATTTGAGGTATTGGCATTTATTTATTGATTAAACAGGTTATTTTGGATTAAGGTTTCATTGTGACAACCAAATCCTCTAACCCCCGATTTGGGGGCATTACACATCCTCCCAAAAGAGTGTGATTATTAAAACAAGTTCTTAACCAAGAGCACATGCCAAAAGGGGAAGGGACACTGACCAACCTCAAATTTATATAAGAAAGAAGGCATCTAAACCTATGGGGGAGCCACAGGGTGCACACACAGTGCCAACTGTAGTTACAGACTCAGTTATTGCATCATCACAAAGTCAGGTTGATGTGGCTCCAATAAATGTGGAGTCACAACCAAAATCACTCATAATTGAAACACCTCACACACACAATTCTACCACAAACTCACTGGATGTGGACATGATAGACACATCAATTCCTGATTCTCCATCTTTGAGACTCATGGAGCAGCCAAAATCCAAAGCAAGTGAGCATCATCTTATACATGATTTGTTGGCTCACTTGCCATTTATTACTGAAACAACTAAGAAATCTGTGCATAATCTCAAATCAATCACCACATATTTCACAGTAGTTTCGATTCCTAACTCTATCATTTATACTCTCTCAACGGATATTCCTCATCCGTCGACTAGTGATTGTCTCTCGACGGATAAGCTTCACAACAATTATCCGTCGACATTCACAACTACTATTTCGACGGATGTTCCTAATCCGTTGGAATTCTCTACACAACTTGAAATTTCCAAACATGTTACTAGTGTAGATGACTTAGTGGTTGTTCAATCACTCTTAGGATTGAGGGAAGGGAGTGAACTGAGTGAGAGGATGAGTTGCTCTCAGGCAAAAGGAGAGGAAAAGAGTGAACAAATATATGCTATTTCTTCCAGCATGGAAAAAGTGAGTGAGAGGAGTCCCACCTTAGATGGTTAAGATGAGGGTGTGAGGGTGGGAAGCCAAGGGGAGCCCTTGATGCAAGAAAAGAAAGATAATGAGAGAAAAGCAGGTACAACAGAAGAATCGAGAGAGCCATCTGCTAGTGAGTTAAAGGATGTTAGTGATGCAAAAAAGAAGCATCTATTTCAGCAAGAATATCAAGCTATTTTAGACTCTGTTTGTTTTGATGCTGAGACATTTACTAATCATGTTCCAGCATATCAAATTCTAGCTGGACAGAGCAATGAGGCTGCTGAAAGGACTTTGAACTTACTGCACACAATAACTTCTATAGTAAGAGCCAAGTATGCAATCGACTCTCTTCCACCTACAGCTGGTGATGATTTTGACTTAGATTCTAGTGGCTCTCTTGGAGATGCTTCTAATGAGGAAGGTGATGGCATAAACATAGGGGGAGATGTAGGACCTAGCTCAACCACAAGCACTCCATCCTGGATGTTTAACATGTTGGATTTTAATCGCAGCGGAGGCATGGTAAAACACTTTTACACATATAAAATCCAAATAAAAGCATATAAATCGTGATTAAAACATAGGGATCAATTACTAACCTTTAATAGGCGATCCAAAAGCAACGATCGGAGATCCTTAGCAGCTGCTCCTCAAACGTGAAGCACTCCACCGGTATCCACCAAGAAAACGACGTTAAGGAGGAGGAGGAGGAGGTGGAGAGAATTAGGTTTTATAAAATTGGGGCTCGGGTTAGAATAAAAATAGGGTTTATAATAGTATATTTATAGGCAAAATTTTTAGCTGAAATTTTCCCATAAAATATTATTATTATTAACCCATTATTATTCACATTAATAATTAAAACACCTTTTAATTATTAATCCTTTTTCTAAACACTTTAGAAATAATTCTCTCTCTTAATTTAATTTCCAAAAATTAAATTCTTAATTAATAATATTAAGAACTTTTCTTAATTAATTTATAGTCAATTAAATCTCATTTAATCGATTATTAAATTTGCCAATTAATTATTTATTTCATAAATAAATAATTATCAGCCATTATTAATTAATTCCTCCGCCATTAAATCATTTTCTTTTTATGGTGTGACCCTGTAGGTTCAATATTAAGCCGGTAGTAGAAATAAATAATAATAAAACTATTTTATCATTATTTATATAAATTCTCTAATTTATTAAATATGATTAATTAATTAATCATATTTATTCTACATCGTGAGGGATACTTCTCAGCATATCGCGACTAGCCGGATAATACGAATTCACTGCTTAGAATACCAAGAACCTATTCAGTGAATAGTTAACGTACAATAAACTCCTTCTACCCTACAATGTCCTGATTAAATACAAGGCATGGATCTCGTGTCAAGCCTATCTATTTTAATCACTTGCTTACCATTTACTATGCTTAGTTCTATGCAAATTAGAAACTCCTTTCTAATTTCATTCACTCTTGTCAGAGATTCCTGAACTAGCATAAGTGGATCAGCCTTGAACATTCGCTTCCTTCACGGGAAGGGGTAGATCCTTTATTGATCATACACTATCTTCGTGTACAAATTCCTATACCCAGTAGAGCCCTAATAATTGTCCCTGGAGACTAAGAACTAAACCAAAGCATAGTTCAGTGTACACAAGATGACTATAATGACCTCAAGTCTAAGGATACTTGTACAACTATCACTATGTGAACAACTGCTGACACATGAGTGAACTCCATCAGTTGTTCAGATGTGCGAGTCATGTTCAGTGAACTTATTCTATAATAAGCACCTACATACTAGCTATAGTGTCACCACACAAATATCTATGAGAACAGACATCCTTCATAATGAAGCAAGCATAGTATGTACCGATCTTTGCGGATTATTAATTACCAGTTAGTAATCCTATGACCAGGAACTATTTAAGTTTAAAGTTATCATCTTTTAGGTCTCACTGTTATGATCTCATAATAATCCATAAAAGCTTTACTCTAAACTATGGTATATCTTATTTAAACACTTAAATAGATAGAGCCCGTAATAAAAATAAAACAAGTCTTTTATTAATATCAATGAAATCAAAAAATATTACATAAAAGTTATTCCTAAATCCTAATACATGATTGGACTTAGGACATATTCCTTTCAATCTCCCACTTGTACTAAAGCCAACCACTCTGGTATCTAATACCCATCTAGTCTCTATGACGATCAAAGTGACTTTCATAAAGTAGCTTTGTGAGTGGGTCTGCTATGTTGTTATGTGTGTCAACTCTAATTCAATACAACACAAGAAATGTTATCGCGCTCCCACTAACCCTTTTGTAGACACATGGTTCATCTACGTTTTTCATAAAACCAAACTCTTTGATTGTCTCATCAAAATGGATGTTCCATCTACGAGAAACTTGCTTTAAACCACATATGGTTCGCAGCAGCTTACACACTAGGTTTTCATTTCTCTTGGAAAGAAAACCATCTAGCTAATTGCCAGATCTCATAGTCGTAGTAAGCAGCAATCGCAAGCAAAATCCGAACTGATTTTAACAGGGCTACAGGTAAAAGGTTTCATTAAAGTCAATCCATTGCCTTTGTTTGAATCCTTTTCCCAAAATCCTGGCCTTAAAGGTCTCCACCTGGCCATCTGCTCTAATCATTCTTTTGTATCCCGTATACATAGATTTCATTCCGGATTTCATGGCACTATGCCATTTCTCTGAGTCAACACTACTCATAGCCTCATTATAGGTCCCAGGGTCGTCATCATCAATGATCGACAACTCATTGTCATTCTCAATGACAATGTCATATTACCTCTCAGGTTGGCGAGACATTCTCCCTGACCTACGAATGGGCTGTTCCACAGAAGGTTGTTCAGTCAGAACAGGTGTTTCCACTTGATCCCTAGTAGTTTATGCTTCTTGATCTTCATCAAGTTCAATTTTGCTCCCACTGTTTCCTTCAAGGATAAACTCCTTTTCCAAGAAGGTAGCATGTCTGGAGTCAAACACCCGATGATCGGTGTAAAAGTAATACCCTAAAGTCTCTTTAGGATATCCCACAAAACTACATTTTACGGATCGATATTCCAGCTTATCTGGGTCAACTTATTTGACATAAGCTGGACATCCCCAAATCTTAACGTGTTTAAGACTCGGTTTCCTTTCTTTCCATATCTCATACGGAGTTTGAGGAACAGATTTGGAAAGCACCTTATTCAGTAAATATGCTGAGGTTTCCAATGCGTAACCCCATAGGAATACTGGAAGATTTGCATAGCTCATCATCGACCGAACTATGTCTAACAAAGTTCGATTTCTCCTTTCTGATACCAATCTGGAAGCATCCACTGGGAGACTATACCATTTACTTTGAGATAATCCAGAAACTCTCCATTCAAATATTCACCACCTCGATCTAATTGAAGAATTATAATACTATGTTTGGTTTGTTTCTCCACTTCATACTTATACTCTTTGAACTTTTCAAAGGCTTCAGACTTGTGTTTCATCAAACAAATATCCGAATCTAGATCTATCATCTATGAAAGTAATGAAGTATGAAAATCCACCCATGGCTTGCGTAGACATTGGTCCACATACATCTGTGTGTACCATTCCTAGCAAATTTGTAGCCCTCTCTCCATGTCTACTAAATGGAGACTGCAGTGCCACTATAAAGTGAGATTTTCATCATCCTTTTTCTTTTATTAGTTTGTTCAATCTGAAATAAATTATGTCACATACATACAGACCATTATTTAAAGTACCACGTCCATAAAGAATATTATCTCTAAGAATAGAACATTCATTATTCTCAATAATAAATGAAAATCCAGCCAAGTCTAACATGGGAATAATATTCCTCACAATCGAGGGAACAAAATAACAATTATTTAAAACAATAGTCTTGCCCGTTGGCATATGTAAATGAAATGATTCCACATCTACAGCAGCAACTCTTGCTCCATTTCCCATCAGTAGAATCACCTCCTCTTCCTCAAGAGTCCTACTTCTCCTTAGTCCCTGCAACAAATTGCAGATTTGAGAACCACAGGCGGTATCTAATACCCAAGTAGAAATTTGGCTTAATGACATATTCACTTCTATCATGAACATACCTGAATCAGAAGCGGCAGTTCCACTACCCTTCTTTTTCTTCAATTCTGCAAGGTAAACCTTGCAGTTCCTCTTCCAGTGCCCCCACCTTGTTACAGTGAAAGCAAACAACTTTGCTCTTGGGGTCTTCAGCTTTTGGTGGAACCGGCGTTTTCTCACCTACTTTCTTCTTCTTGGAAGGGTTCCTCTTCCTTTTCTTAGGATTGGAACCTTCACCAATTAGAAGAACAGAACTCTTCTTAGGGGGAAAATTCGATTCCGCAGTCTTCAACATGTTATGAAGTTCAGGCAGGCTGACATCCAACTTATTCATGTGAAAGTTCACAACAAACTGCGAGAACGAACTCGGAAGCGATTGCAAGACCAGGTCTTGGCTCAGCTCCCCATCCATGGCAAAACCAAGTTGTCCAAGACGTTCAATCAAATTGATCATCTTAAGTACATGGTCATTCACAGATGATCCCTCAGACATCCTACAACCGAACAGCTTCTTCGATATCTCATATCGAGCTGTCCTCCCTGCCACATCATACAACTCTTGTAGATGCATGAGGATAGTGTGAGCATCCATATGCTCATGTTGCTTCTGTAGCTCAATGTTTATGGAAGCTAGCATGATGCATTGAGCAACATTTGCATCATCTACCCATTTTCGATACACAACATGTTCATCATTATGTGCATCAATAGCAGGTTCAGTAGGCTTAGGTGAGTGAATCACGTATTCCAGCTAACCTATTAAGCCGGTAGTAGAAATAAATAATAATAAAACTATTTTATCATTATTTATATAAATTCTCTAATTTATTAAATATGATTAATTAATTAATCATATTTATTCTACATCGTGAGGGATACTTCTCAGCATATCGCGACTATCCGGATAATACGAATTCACTGCTTAGAATACCAAGAACCTATTCAGTGAATAGTTACCGCACAATAAACTCCTTCTACCCGACAATGTCCTGATTAAATACAAGGCACGGATCTCGTGTCAAGCCTATCTAATTTAATCACTTGCTTACCATTTACTATGCTTAGTTCTATGCAAATTAGAAACTCCTTTCTAATTTCATTCACTCTAGCCAGAGATTCCTGAACTAGCATAAGTGGATCAGCCTTGAACATTCGCTTCCTTCACTGGAAGGGGTAGATCCTTTATTGATCATACACTATCTTCGTGTACAAATTCCTATACCCAGTAGAGCCCTAATAATTGTCCCTGGAGACTAAGAACTAAACCAAAGCATAGTTCAGTGTACACAAGATGACTATGATGACCTCAAGTCTAAGGATGCTTGTACAACTATCACAATGTGAATAACTGCTGACACGTGAGTGAACTCCATCAGTTGTTCAGTTGTGCGAGTCATGTTCAGTGAACTTATTCTATAATAAGCACCTACATACTAGCTATAGTGTCACCACACAAATATCTATGAGAACAGACATCCTTCATAATGAAGCAAGCATAGTATGTACCGATCTTTGCGGATTATTAATTACCAGTTAGTAATCCTATGACCAAGAACTATTTAAGTTTAGAGTTATCATCTTTTACGTCTCACTATTATGATCTCATCATAATCCATAAAAGCTTTACTCTAAACTATGGTATATCTTATTTAAACACTTAAATAGATAGAGCCCGTAATAAAAATAAAACAAGTCTTTTATTAATATCAATGAAATCAAAAACAGATTACATAAAAGTTATTCCTAAATCCTAATACATGATTGGACTTAGGACATATTCCTTTCATAACAAGGACTACATTGATTATCATTTTAAATCTACTCTATTCAAGCTCATCCATCAAACTCAAACAACTCGTCAAGCAACCACAGATGCCAATACCAAGTGTCTTCTCCAAGCCCATCTAGAATCTCTACAATTGCACAAGATTCAATCTATCAAACAGAGTCAAGATGTGGATGACATCAAGACCAACATTGAGCAAGTCAAGAAGTATATCAATGATAGAATGAAGTATAAACTTTCTGAATCAATAATGAAAGACATCCATCAGAAACTCAAGAAGGACTATGACTTGAGTTGCAATATTTGATTCTTTGGATTCTAGGTTGACAGCAGTAGAGAATTCTATTACCAAGGTACTTGTCAAGCAAGTCCATCAGACACTCCTTCTTAAAAAATTGGTGGGTGCTCAAACTCCAACCCCTGCATTACTTGATAATAACAAAAAGGGGGAGAAGGATGCAATTTTCCAAGTTAGTGAGGGGGAGAAGGATATGCACATTCAAGTCAGCAAAGTAATTATTTCAGCCATTACTTTCTCAAAGCCACCAGTGTTGGATAATATTAAGTTGATCAATATTGCAGTAGCCGAACTCAAGCTAAAAGAACAAATGAAGAAAATTGATGATAAAATTAAATGGTATTTGGTCCAATTGAAAATCAAGACAAATCTGTGAAGCACTTCACATAATTGGGACAAATTCTAATAAGTGAAATGAACTTGAGGAATATGGAGAGAGGTCAAACCTCAGCTAGAAGACATCAAGAGGCCATTGTGATTTTGAAGTCCAAGAATCATTCATCAAAACATTCAAAAAACTCCTTTGGACCAAGTCTATGCAACTACTTAACCTGATGAAAAGAAGCTGTTTGGTCACTCCATTTCCAATCATAAAGATCAAAGAGACTCAATCTTGAAGAAGAGAATAGCTAAAATTTACAGGCATGGAAAACTAATTTGTGTGATGGTTGGACATCCTCAATTTGAAGAAGTCAACAAAGAAGAAAAGTTGAGGCTCAGGCATCAGAAAAGGCAGGCTTCCTTAGAAGCTAAGAAACAAGCTGAAAAGCTTGCAACCAAATCAGAAAGTGAGAAGCCTGCTATCTCAACTGAAACTGAGAAAGTAGAGGAACCAAAGTAGAAATCTGTAAAAAGAGTACGGAAGGAAATAACCAAAAGGAAGCTGGTATTTGAAGAAGGAGTGGAAGAACCAAAGTCAACGTAGTCTACTACTGCAAATTAACCAACCTTACCCACAATGGAGAAAGCTGAAAGCAAGATCAATCCTGAGGAAAATTTTCATGGTGGGCATTCCTAAGGATGAACCAATAGACTGGGAAAGCCTACCTATTCCTGAGCTGAACATCCCAATACCAACCACTTTAAGAAGAATAAAGAACAAACCAAGAAAACTAGTCAAATATGTCCCATTTTAATCCAAAACCTTATCCAAACCTAAACCTACAGTCAACAAAGGAGATCAACTATTTATTTTTGATATTGAGTTTTTAGACATCAATCTTTACTTGGATGAGCTGGATAAAGTGAGAGCTATTGATGCCCACAACAAACTCCTAGAAAGATTAGTGTTCAGATACAAGGGTGGAAAGGAATTTACTTGGCCTCTACATAGGATTCTCAATCTAGGCTACTTTGTCTTGGTGAAAGTATTCACTGCAATAAAGAAAAACTTTGGATTCACCATTATTGCTAAAAAGGAGATACTCAACAAAAGTGAACAAATAAGACAAAGCTGGAGAGACCCAAGTGCAGTACCAAGAGTCTTAACCATTCCTTACACTGGGAATAGAGTGCACTTGAGGCTATACTGGTTAATCGAGTTCAAAGATGAAAAGAACACCAGAAGATTTTTCAGACTAGAAGACCATCCAAAGATTTCAAGAAATGAAACTCTTAAGAAGATGCAAGAGATGCTGGATTAATCTAATGAAGATGAATCTGAGTTCTAAAGACAACTCCAACACCGGATAGAAGAGAACAATGAAAAACTGGGAAAGAAGATTAGACATTCAAGGACAAAAGATTAATTTGCTCAGACTAGAGGAGCACCTTGAACAAAGCCTGTAATACTTGTGTGAATTCTCTTTTGTCAATTTCCAATAAAATTTGTAGCACTTATCATTTTTATCTGCCACTGAGTGATCTTTTTTTATATAGGCTATTTTGTTATCATCAAGTCCCTCTAAATTTATGCGTGCGATTTTAGTGGACATTAACTGGGGGAGATTGTTAGGAATATGTTGTAGGCTTGATGATATTTAACCAAAACACCTTAGTAAATTTAATTAAGTGAAAATATAGCTTTCAACGGATAATTTTATATGTGATTCGTTGAAAGAGTAGCTTATGTTTTAAATAAGTTTTTCTAGCACATTCCTGTGTATTATAATGTCTTAGATAATTAGAAGTTGTAGGATATTTCAAGTCATGTTAACTACAAGAATGATATGCAAAATAGGTTAGCTAATTATATATATTAGATTCCTTTTAATTTTGTATAAGTGAAATTGAGTCAACTGCTATGGAAATTCTTTCAACGGATGTTTCTACAAGGCTTCGACGGATGACCCAAGTCTCATTCGACGAATGATCCAATAGAGTCTCGACGGATGATCCAACAGAGTCTCGACGGATAACAAATTCAAAATAGGAGTTGATAGTGATTTGGCAGTCACATGGGTTTATTGTATACAAAAGGAATGTGGCAGCCTGTAATTAGGGTTTTGAAGATCGAGAAGCATTTTTATTTCCATGCTAACTTGAAGAAATACAAAGATGCTGGATAGAGAAATGAAGAAGCATGTGATTAGACAGACAATTTTGTTTTATTAGTTTGTCTCTTTCACAATAACATGGTGATGTATAAACCAAGAGTAGCAATTAGAAAAATATTGATCGAAAGAACTGAGAAATAGATAAGGCATAATCTGTTAAGAATTTCTTAGTTCTCTCTTTGTAAATTCACTTCTAAGCAGCTGTGTGCTTTTTGCATCACATAGATCTTCTACATTTATATATATATATCTGGTAGAAAAAAAATCCATCAGAAAGTTTTTAAACATCCGTTTTTATTTACTTTGTATTTGAATACTTGAGTATTTCTTATCCGCACTTAGCATATTCATACACAGTTATATATGTCACACCCCCAACTTAAATAGCAAAATAATTATAGCTATTACATCATTTTAATGAGTATTACACAACCAAAATCCAAGATCTTACAGTTTAGGGTTTGGAACAGCCCAACACTACCAACTATTACATCTGATTACAAATACCGAGTCCTCACACAACTATTATTACTTATTCTACCTGAGCTCGAACATAAGCATCAGCATCACAGGTCTTACGGGCAGTCTGCTTGAATCTAACCATGGCTGCTAGCTGTAATATCAGGGTAAAGCAAGAAGTGAGCCAAAAGCTCAACAAGTGCTAACAATACAACGCAAAGCATAAATCGAGATATACCTTTAGGAATGACAATGGAATGACATAATCAATGATAATCGAGAGATAAAACTTATGTGAGTTGGCATCATTATGCTTGCATCAAAACAATTTTAAAATCATTCTTAATCAAAATCATTTTATGACGCTACGGATTACAGCCGGTGATCAGCCGCGAAGTAACCCCGAACCTCGCTGGGTTCTAAAACATTATTGGGAATCCCTAGGCAACTTTTAAGCCTAATATAAGTGTGGAAAGGACTCGCGTCTCAGTCCAGATCCACCATTCAAGAAAACATTTGTCCCCCTTTGGGACTGAAAAATCCACATTTTAATCATTTTAAAAACTGATGCCGATTTATGACAAAATCTCTTTCGACTGTAATCATTTTTATCAAGGGATTATAGATCAACTTGAAACACTGGAAATATGACACTAAATCTCAGGGCCATGATCCACTAGACTTTACTATATTAGGGTAATCGAGAGATTTCCATAAACAAGAATTTTGACAAGGAAATTAAGCAAGGCTATTGGATAATATGAAAGAGTAATGCCAAACTAGGCTTAAAGCAATGGTTGTAGACAAGGTATAGGTATTAGAACATCAAGAAGATAAGCATCACTGGTTCCAATAGGATAGAGGTGTTAAAATATAAAGGAAGTGATCATCAGCTCAAGATATAACAGGGTATCAAGCTTTAGGGTAAGGATAGGGTTATCAAACAATCATGAATGAATTTAAGAAAAGATTGGCTTTTAGGTATCAAGATAAAGTTTCTATCGAGGTTATTTCAAGAGTTGAATCAAAGCATCAGGGTGCAACATCAAGATTTCTCAGGGATCAATAGCATGATAAACAAAAGAATCAATAAGATATTATAACGCATCTCTAATTTATCATGGCATTAAACTATCATGAAAGACTTTTGAACTACTTGCAATATGTACTCGAGGGTTCATGGCATCTCTATGTAACTCAAAGATAAACAAAAGATACGCTTGATTTAAATACATCAAAATGACTCAGGATAATTGCATCGATATATATATATGAACTGTTTACAGCAAATACGAAGGTCAAGTTGAATCACTTGCCTTGAGATAGACTGGTCTGGTCTGACTGGTAGGAGCAACAACTGGAGCTTCACTCGACTTTTAAGGCAAGTTTTCCCTCGTCTCGAGATCCTACATAAATAATAATAATCCTCATTATAATATATTCTTTCCATCTTAACCTATTTACAACCCGAAATTAAACATGGATGGCACTTAGGCCTATACACACTTAATTCATATCCAACATTTATATTTTTAAATGTACACACGTAGCCACATAATCACATATCGTATATTAATACCAAATAACATCATATACACCATAATGCCACACTAGGCTTGGATGATCTCGACTCACCTCTTAAGTTACTTGGTCGCTAACTAAACGAAGTCTTCGAATTTGGGCTTCCTAACTCAATGTGCCTTTCCTAAATTATCCAAAACCTATTGACCCTCACTTGTGCCTTTTGTTCTACTGACCTTATACTATCTTACAACTATGGTGGTCGACCTAATACTCACTTCTAAGTGTCCTAAAACTATGTGATAAGTGAAAGTGCTCACTGGTGCAAATTTCAGAATGGTAACTAAGGTTTCTTGAGTGCATTAGACACTCTTAAACTACAAGTTTTTCTTCAAAATATTTACACAAGACTCTCCTGACCTAAGGGCATCTCACAAGCTTGATGTGGCTCAAAGGCCTGGCTTGGGCCTTCTTGGGCCTAAGCTAAAAGTCCAAGGTTCCCCTGTTTTCCTGGGCAGAAAATGCCCTGACTTGAATTAACTTGTGACACATGGTTCTAGCTCATATCCTATGAACTATGGTTGGAAAAACTTCTCTGACATACCCTCTAACTAAGGCCCAATTGGGCCTAATGAGGGCCTACCCATGACATGGCCAAATCTCCCTATTTCTAAGTTGCAACAAAACTGTCCCCTGCTGGACAGATTTTGTTATTCTACTTGTGCACCTAACCAAATGACATGCAAACCTCCAACCAACTCCTAAAACCTATTATATACTCCACATACTAACTTCTGGTGGCTTGGGCCTCAAAGTGCACATCAATGACATGGTCAAAACTCACTCTAAACCTCAGGGTACTAAACTGATTTTTCTGCAGAAACTATAACTTCTCATTTTCCAAGATTTTGACTTGACAAACCCAACTAACAACAACTAAATACTTAAACCAAGACCTATACTTGGTATTCTACTGAACTAACTCCCTTTTTCTTAAAATACCCTTGGTGAGATCATCCTTACCTAAGGTGCAACTATGGCAAAACAAAAGAGACTACTCTTAACAAATCGCAAATCTTCATGCTTTTGAAACAACAAGATATATATTTTTATAAAAGATAACCACAAATTATTACCATGCAACAAGAAGCATAAATCAATATTATCACATTATTCCTACTGAAATTAAGGCTCACTAACAAAATCTTTTCCAAATGATCAAAATCTTACAACAAACTAAGGGAATTCCACATGCATGCATGCCTTCGGGTTTTTCAAACCAAAACAACATATTTTCTACATATATTCCATCTTAAAATTGACATGAAAGCCTAGCATAAGGTATACCTAGATGATCACTTAGCATGCAAGGAGTTTTATCAAATTTTCACCACAAAATTCAAGTCATTATCACATAAACATGCAAAAATTGAACAAAACAACAAGAATGATTTCAAGGACCATTCATTCGGCTCCCATATGGTCATGGCCGAATGAAATGGATGGAAATGGCCATTAAATCATCAAGAGTTTCCTTCTCAAGACTTGGCACTTATCCATTTATTGTAGTCCTCTCGAAAACAACCTTAAATCCATAAGAATCAAGATTGTATTTTGAGTTTCACTAAAACCTTTACATGCAACCCTTAAACTTAAACTTTCTACTCAAAACTCTTTGAAATATGAATGATCATGATATAGGAAGTAATATTTACTTGTATGAAAGGTGGAAACTTGAATGTGGAATGAAGAAAAGGGGAGGGGGTAGGTTTTCGGCTAAAAACCCGAGAGGAGAGGGGGAGGGCCGAGAGGAGAGGGAGGAGGGAGGAGAAGTGTGGAAATGGTGGAGTGAAAGTGGTGTGTTTGTCATGTTTACTTGGTTTTTATTTGTCCATAAGTGAGTGGATGAGAGAAATTACAATAGTAACCTTCCAATCTTAGTTAGGTAGATTTGCATGCAAGGACAAAATAGTAATGTGGCTAGTAAAATGAAAGTGAGTGGGGTTGGAATTGCCCTCCTTGCCCCTTGGTTGAATAGAAGAGAATTTGCATGCAAGGGTAATCATGTAATTTGATAATTATTAAGCAACTAATTTCCAAAGATTTATTTTTATAAAATAAAATACAAGTTCAAAAATTATAAAATTTATACCATAAAATAACTTGGATTTTTAGAGACTTTATAAAATCATTTTCAAAATTTTGTGAACAAAATGTCTTTTAAAAGAAAATTTTTCCAAAGCTTAGAATATTCCTTATAAATCAAAAATAAAGAAATTAAATAAATTCTTGCTTTGAAAAATCATATACTACCCAAAGCAAATTTATAATGCAGAAATTTTCACTCACACAAACGTACAAGCATTGAATATATTTTTATTTAACTTAATATTATTCACAAATAATATTACATAAAATGCCGGTCGTAACATCCTCTCCCCCTTAAGGGATTCTGTCCCCAGAATCTAAGAGAACAGATGAGGATACCGGGAACGCATATCAGACTCTAACTCCCAAGTCGACTCTTCGACCTTAGGGTTCCTCCAAAGTACTTTCACTAACTTTACTGATTTATTTCTAAGACTCTTTACTTGCCAGTCGAGTACTTTAACCGGTTGCTCCACAAATGACAGGTCTGCCTGAATTTCTACAGGTTCATATTCTATCACATGGCTAGCGTCAGGATTGTACTTCTTAAGCAACGACACATGGAACACATTATGCACATGCTGATACTGAGGTGGTAAGGCCAACTCGTAGGCCACCTTTCCTACTTGGCTCAAAATCTCAAAAGGACCTACGTATCTAGGTGCTAACTTTCCTTTCTTGCCAAATCTTGTCAACCCTTTCCTAGGTGACACTTTTAGCAACACAGCTTCGCCAATTTGGAATTGAACATCCTTACGCGCTGGATCCGCATACTTCCTCTGTCTATCTTGAGCAGCAAGCAACCTTTTCTGAATTAACTTGACTGAGTCATGCAACTGTTGTACCAATTCTGAGCCGAGAATTCTCCCTTCTCCTACTTCATCCCAACTTGTTGGTGATCTACATTTTCGGCCGTACAAAGCTTCATATGGTGGCATGCCGATACTGGAATGATAGCTGTTGTTATATGAAAATTCAATTAATGGCAGGTGGTCGTCCCAACTTCCAGCAAAATCGATTGCACAACTGCGCAACATGTCTTCAATTGTTTGAATTGTTCTTTCACTCTGGCCATCAGTCTGCGGGTGATACGCCGTGCTCATATTCAACTTCGTGCCAAGACATTCCTGGAATTGCTTCCAGAATCTTGAGTTAAATCGGGGATCTCTGTCTGAAACTATTGATACAGGTACTCCATGCCTTAATACGATTTCGTGCACATACAGATGAACCAACTTGTCCAGTGACGACTTCTCATTTATTGGAAGGAAATGCGCCGACTTCGTAAGACGATCAATTATAACCCATATTGCGTCATGTCCGGATTTTGTTCGCGGTAGTCCTACTATAAAGTCCATAGCGATATTTTCCCATTTCCATTCTGGAATCTTCAGGGGCTGAATTAATCCGCTTGGTCGTTGATGTTCTGCCTTTACTTTCTGACAGGTATAGCACTTCGCAACCCATTCTGCCACGTCTCGCTTCATATTTGGCCACCAAAAGTTCTTCTTTAAGTCTTGATACATCTTGGTGCTTCCCGGGTGGATTGAAAATTTCGAATGGTGGGCTTCCTGGAGGATCTCATTCTTTAATTCAGATACAGGGGGAATCCATATACTGGATGAAAACCTTAGTATTCCTTGCTCATCCCTTTTAGTATTAATCTCTTCTCCAGATAACTGATTTTTCTCTTTTTCCATTACTTCCTCTTGATACTTCTTTATCTTTTCCATTAGTGTTGGTTGAAAGGTCATTGCATGACAAACTTCTTTGACTTTCCCATAAGCACAAAGTTCCAATTCAAATTTTCCGATTTCTTCAGATAACTCTTTTGATGTTATCATTGCATTCAATCTTTCCTTCCGACTCAGCGCATCGGCCACTACGTTCGCCTTTCCAGGATGGTAATTTATCGAACAGTCATAGTCCTTAATCAATTCCAGCCATCTCCTCTGCCTCATATTGAGCTCTTTCTGAGTAAAAATGTACTTTAAGCTCTTGTGATCCGTGTAGATTTCACACTTTTCTCCATAGAGATAGTGTCTCCAAATCTTGAGTGCGAACACTATGGCGGCTAGTTCCAAGTCATGCGTCGGATACTTTAACTCGTGCGGCTTCAACTGTCTTGACGCATATGCTATTACCTTACTGTGTTGCATCAACACACAACCCAAACCCTTATGTGAAGCGTCGCTGAATATTACAAAATTCCCTTGATCATCTAGAAGTACTAACACCGGAGCTGTTACCAACTTCTGTTTTAACTCTTGAAAGCTATTTTCACATTCTGCACTCCATTCAAACTTTTGATTCTTTCTGGTTAACTTGGTCAATGGTGTGGCGATCTTCGAGAAATCCTTGACGAATCTTCTATAGTATCCGGCCAATCCTAGAAAACTTCGCACTTCCGTAGGAGTCCTTGGCCTCTCCCAACTCATAACTGCCTCAATCTTCGCCGGATCCACTTTAATTCCATCATTTCCAATAACATGCCCCAAAAATTGAACTTCCTTTAACCAAAACTCACATTTGGTAAACTTGGCATACAACTTCTCTTGTCGGAGTATCTCCAATGCTATCCAGAGGTGCTGCATATGTTCTTCTTCCGATTTAGAATAAATAAGGATGTCATCAATAAATACCACGACAAATTTATCCAAATACTTCTTAAATACTCGATTCATCAGATCCATGAATGCGGCCAGAGCGTTGGTCAATCCAAACGGCATTACTAGGAATTCATAATGCCCATATCTGGTCCTAAATGCGGTCTTGGGAATATCTTCTTCCTTGATCTTTAATTGATGGTATCCCGATCTCAAGTCAATCTTCGAAAAACATTTTGCTCCCTTTAACTGATCAAAAAGGTCATCTATCCTTGGTAGCGGGTAGCGGTTCTTGATCGTTACTTTATTCAACTCCCGGTAATCTATGCATAGACGCATACTCCCATCTTTCTTCTTCACAAAGAGAACAGGTGCTCCCCATGGCGACGTACTTGGTCGTATCACTCCCTTATCCAATAATTCTTGTAGCTGGCTCGCCAACTCTTTCATTTCTGCTGGTGCCATCCTATACGGAGCCTTTGAAACTGGTTCCGTGCCTGGAGCAAGGTTGATCTCGAACTCAATTTGTCGATCTGGTGGTAAGCCTGGTAGTTCATCGGGAAACACATCGGGGAACTCATTAACTACAGGAATATCTTCCATGCTGGGGCTGCCTCTCTCTGAATCCACTACATATGCTAGGAACGACTCACAACCTTTTCTAAGTAACTTCTTAGCCTGAATGATTGTAAGAAATAGTCGCTCTTGCCTCTGTCCCTTAAATACTACCTTCTCTCCACTCTTCGTCTTTAAATACACTCTCTTGGTCTTACAATTTATCTGAGCGCTATTCTCTCCTAACCAATCCATTCCTAAAATTATATCAAATTCTCCCAACTTGAAGAGTATCAAGTCGGCCGAGAACTTATATCCCGAAATATCAATCTCACATTTTGGACAAAATTGATTCACAGGAATCTTCTCTTGGTTCGCAATTACCACATTTACTACCTCACTCATAACCGTTTTATCACATTGGATCTTATCAACAAAAGATTCTGATATGAAAGATCTTGTGGCTCCCGAATCAATCAATACTTTGGCTTTGACATTATTGAGTAAAAGTGTACCTGCTATCACCTCAGAATTCTGAACAGCATCTTTCATCTTTAGGTCAAATGTCCTTGCTGTTGCTTGCGGGGTTGGTGCGGGTGGTGGAGGTAATGCCAATACCTCAGCTGGCACGCTTGCACTGGTACTTGCCACGTTCATCAGAGCTCTGACTGGTCCTGTTGCCTTACACTCCCTAGCCATGTGTCCAGTCTTCCCACATTTGTAGCACGTAACTCCTGGCTTCGGCATCTTGCACTCATTTGCCAAATGTCCCTTCTGATTGCACCTATAACAGGTCATACTCAGCTTATTGCATACTCCGGGGTGCCTTCTTCCACAGTGCTTGCATTCTGGCCTCTGGAACCTGTTTTCTCCAACTTGCCCTTGGCCTGCCTGATTGTTCCCTTTTGATTCTTGCCTTTTGCCCAAATTTCCTTTCCTTTGAAAATTTCCGCCCTTCTGGAAACCAATCCTCTTTACATTCCGATCTTGCGAACTTCCAGCTTCAGACTTTTCTCCATAAAATGGAACCTTCCTCTTCTTGTTATCCCTCTCTTTCCTTGACTGCATCCCATTATTCTCAATTAGAGCAGCTTTCTGTACTACTCCCACATAAGTCTCAAGCTCAAACATAGCCACCCTATCTCTGATCCAAGGCTCCAATCCTTGCTGAAATTTCTTTGCTTTTTCTTCCTCAGTGCTGGTATACTTTGTCACAAACCTTGACAACTCAGTGAACTTCTTCTCATATTCCAGTACAGTCATGTTCCCTTGTTTTAACTCAAGAAATTTTAGCTCCATCTGATTCTGCATGTACTTAGGGTAATACTTGTCCAGAAATAACTTCTTAAATCTCTCCCAAGAAATCTGCTGAGTGACTTCCATAGCTTTTACTGATTCCCACCAATAAATGACTTCTCCCTTCAAGAAGTAAGTGGCATACAGCGTCTTCTGATCGTCCCCTAACTGTACCAACTCAAAAGCCCTTTCCATCTCCTTGATCCATGTGTTTGCTATCACTGGATCAGTGGTATCATGAAATACAGGTGGATTCACATTCTGAAAAGCCTTGAAAGTGACAATTTGTCTTGGTGGTACTGGTGGTTCAGGTGGTTGATATGGCTCACGGTTATCTTGGTTTTCAATTCGTTGTTGAAGAGTTAGTTGTTGTTGAGCTATAGCATTGGTTTGCTGTTGCAAGGTTTCCAGTAGTTGAAGAATGTTTGGGTCTGTGGTGAAGGTGGTTGTTGGGTTCTTCTTTTTGGGAGGCATGATCCTGAAATAAGAGTTGTGTCATGAATGATAAAATGATTCGAGGGTATCGCATGGCATTCGCATTTACATATGGGGTCAAGTTTCCAAATTAAGCAGATATGATGATAAAAACATAAAATAACAGTTGAGAGCAGATGGAACAATAGCACATAATTATTGAAATTTTAAAGGTCACAGTACATAGGATTGGGACATAGTCTGATTCTAGAAATAACAGGCTTATTTAAAGGAAAGACGGAAACAACTGGGGATTCCATAGAGTCTGATAGTACAACAACATGAAAGGTAAATGGAAAGAACTAGGGCTCCACTCCATCTGAACGGGGCTTGGTAGACTTTTCCTCTCGAAGTGTCTTCACAATGCTCTGGAGCTCATCCGCCACCATCTGAATGACATACTGGCTGGTACGGTCCCGGTGTGCTGGCATCTCCTCAAGCTTAGTGTTAACGTACCGAACCAAGGTCTCAAGTCTCGCAATCATCTGCTCCTTGGGCTTCCCTTTGTAGTTTCGGCTGTCCGGATACACGTTCTTCAGTCGGTCTATCAGTCGGTCGTACTTGACCTGAAGCATGTCGAACTCGCGCCTCAACTCAGCATACACGGAGAAAGCAATAGTGTCGTCCGACCCAGAGGATGACGAGGAATGCGCCCTTTGCTGACAACCAATAAGAGGAGTATTAATAATAATTTACTTTACCTACTCTCTCGCATAGTATCTATAACCTACTCACAAGTCCTATAACCTATTTGGGCTGTTCAGGGACTCTAAACCGTAGCTCTGATACCAAAACCTGTCACACCCCCAACTTAAATAGCAAAATAATTATAGCTATTACATCATTTTAATGAGTATTACACAACCAAAATCCAAGATCTTACAGTTTAGGGTTTGGAACAGCCCAACACTACCAACTATTACATCTGATTACAAATACCGAGTCCTCACACAACTATTATTACTTATTCTACCTGAGCTCGAACATAAGCATCAGCATCACAGGTCTTACGGGCAGTCTGCTTGAATCTAATCATGGCTGCTAGCTGTAATATCAGGGTAAAGCAAGAAGTGAGCCAAAAGCTCAACAAGTGCTAACAATACAACGCAAAGCATAAATCGAGATATACCTTTAGGAATGACAATGGAATGACATAATCAATGATAATCGAGAGATAAAACTTATGTGAGTTGGCATCATTATGCTTGCATCAAAACAATTTTAAAATCATTCTTAATCAAAATCATTTTATGACGCTACGGATTACAGCCGGTGATCAGCCGCGAAGTAACCCCGAACCTCGCTGGGTTCTAAAACATTATTGGGAATCCCTAGGCAACTTTTAAGCCTAATATAAGTGTGGAAAGGACTCGCGTCTCAGTCCAGATCCACCATTCAAGAAAACATTTGTCCCCCTTTGGGACTGAAAAATCCACATTTTAATCATTTTAAAAACTGATGCCGATTTATGACAAAATCTCTTTCGACTGTAATCATTTTTATCAAGGGATTATAGATCAACTTGAAACACTGGAAATATGACACTAAATCTCAGGGCCATGATCCACTAGACTTTACTATATTAGGGTAATCGAGAGATTTCCATAAACAAGAATTTTGACAAGGAAATTAAGCAAGGCTATTGGATAATATGAAAGAGTAATGCCAAACTAGGCTTAAAGCAATGGTTGTAGACAAGGTATAGGTATTAGAACATCAAGAAGATAAGCATCACTGGTTCCAATAGGATAGAGGTGTTAAAATATAAAGGAAGTGATCATCAGCTCAAGATATAACAGGGTATCAAGCTTTAGGGTAAGGATAGGGTTATCAAACAATCATGAATGAATTTAAGAAAAGATTGGCTTTTAGGTATCAAGATAAAGTTTCTATCGAGGTTATTTCAAGAGTTGAATCAAAGCATCAGGGTGCAACATCAAGATTTCTCAGGGATCAATAGCATGATAAACAAAAGAATCAATAAGATATTATAACGCATCTCTAATTTATCATGGCATTAAACTATCATGAAAGACTTTTGAACTACTTGCAATATGTACTCGAGGGTTCATGGCATCTCTATGTAACTCAAAGATAAACAAAAGATACGCTTGATTTAAATACATCAAAATGACTCAGGATAATTGCATCGATATATATATATGAACTGTTTACAGCAAATACGAAGGTCAAGTTGAATCACTTGCCTTGAGATAGACTGGTCTGGTCTGACTGGTAGGAGCAACAACTGGAGCTTCACTCGACTTTTAAGGCAAGTTTTCCCTCGTCTCGAGATCCTACATAAATAATAATAATCCTCATTATAATATATTCTTTCCATCTTAACCTATTTACAACCCGAAATTAAACATGGATGGCACTTAGGCCTATACACACTTAATTCATATCCAACATTTATATTTTTAAATGTACACACGTAGCCACATAATCACATATCGTATATTAATACCAAATAACATCATATACACCATAATGCCACACTAGGCTTGGATGATCTCGACTCACCTCTTAAGTTACTTGGTCGCTAACTAAACGAAGTCTTCGAATTTGGGCTTCCTAACTCAATGTGCCTTTCCTAAATTATCCAAAACCTATTGACCCTCACTTGTGCCTTTTGTTCTACTGACCTTATACTATCTTACAACTATGGTGGTCGACCTAATACTCACTTCTAAGTGTCCTAAAACTATGTGATAAGTGAAAGTGCTCACTGGTGCAAATTTCAGAATGGTAACTAAGGTTTCTTGAGTGCATTAGACACTCTTAAACTACAAGTTTTTCTTCAAAATATTTACACAAGACTCTCCTGACCTAAGGGCATCTCACAAGCTTGATGTGGCTCAAAGGCCTGGCTTGGGCCTTCTTGGGCCTAAGCTAAAAGTCCAAGGTTCCCCTGTTTTCCTGGGCAGAAAATGCCCTGACTTGAATTAACTTGTGACACATGGTTCTAGCTCATATCCTATGAACTATGGTTGGAAAAACTTCTCTGACATACCCTCTAACTAAGGCCCAATTGGGCCTAATGAGGGCCTACCCATGACATGGCCAAATCTCCCTATTTCTAAGTTGCAACAAAACTGTCCCCTGCTGGACAGATTTTGTTATTCTACTTGTGCACCTAACCAAATGACATGCAAACCTCCAACCAACTCCTAAAACCTATTATATACTCCACATACTAACTTCTGGTGGCTTGGGCCTCAAAGTGCACATCAATGACATGGTCAAAACTCACTCTAAACCTCAGGGTACTAAACTGATTTTTCTGCAGAAACTATAACTTCTCATTTTCCAAGATTTTGACTTGACAAACCCAACTAACAACAACTAAATACTTAAACCAAGACCTATACTTGGTATTCTACTGAACTAACTCCCTTTTTCTTAAAATACCCTTGGTGATATCATCCTTACCTAAGGTGCAACTATGGCAAAACAAAAGAGACTACTCTTAACAAATCGCAAATCTTCATGCTTTTGAAACAACAAGATATATATTTTTATAAAAGATAACCACAAATTATTACCATGCAACAAGAAGCATAAATCAATATTATCACATTATTCCTACTGAAATTAAGGCTCACTAACAAAATCTTTTCCAAATGATCAAAATCTTACAACAAACTAAGGGAATTCCACATGCATGCATGCCTTCGGGTTTTTCAAACCAAAACAACATATTTTCTACATATATTCCATCTTAAAATTGACATGCAAGCCTAGCATAAGGTATACCTAGATGATCACTTAGCATGCAAGGAGTTTTATCAAATTTTCACCACAAAATTCAAGTCATTATCACATAAACATGCAAAAATTGAACAAAACAACAAGAATGATTTCAAGGACCATTCATTCGGCTCCCATATGGTCATGGCCGAATGAAATGGATGGAAATGGCCATTAAATCATCAAGAGTTTCCTTCTCAAGACTTGGCACTTATCCATTTATTGTAGTCCTCTCGAAAACAACCTTAAATCCATAAGAATCAAGATTGTATTTTGAGTTTCACTAAAACCTTTACATGCAACCCTTAAACTTAAACTTTCTACTCAAAACTCTTTGAAATATGAATGATCATGATATAGGAAGTAATATTTACTTGTATGAAAGGTGGAAACTTGAATGTGGAATGAAGAAAAGGGGAGGGCGTAGGTTTTCGGCTAAAAACCCGAGAGGAGAGGGGGAGGGCCGAGAGGAGAGGGAGGAGGGAGGAGAAGTGTGGAAATGGTGGAGTGAAAGTGGTGTGTTTGTCATGTTTACTTGGTTTTTATTTGTCCATAAGTGAGTGGATGAGAGAAATTACAATAGTAACCTTCCAATCTTAGTTAGGTAGATTTGCATGCAAGGACAAAATAGTAATGTGGCTAGTAAAATGAAAGTGAGTGGGGTTGGAATTGCCCTCCTTGCCCCTTGGTTGAATAGAAGAGAATTTGCATGCAAGGGTAATCATGTAATTTGATAATTATTAAGCAACTAATTTCCAAAGATTTATTTTTATAAAATAAAATACAAGTTCAAAAATTATAAAATTTATACCATAAAATAACTTGGATTTTTAGAGACTTTATAAAATCATTTTCAAAATTTTGTGAACAAAATGTCTTTTAAAAGAAAATTTTTCCAAAGCTTAGAATATTCCTTATAAATCAAAAATAAAGAAATTAAATAAATTCTTGCTTTGAAAAATCATATACTACCCAAAGCAAATTTATAATACAGAAATTTTCACTCACACAAACGTACAAGCATTGAATATATTTTTATTTAACTTAATATTATTCACAAATAATATTACATAAAATGCCGGTCGTAACAATATATATATTTGCTAGAAGTTTTAAAGATTAAGAAAAGAAACCAAGAATTACATTCAACCCCCCTTCTGTGATTTTACTTGTTAGATTGTTTGCAAATAACAATATCAACACATACGGGTCACTTAATCATATACTTGAAAGGAATATGTCCTAAGTCCATTCATGTATTAGGATTTAGGAATAACTTTTATGTAATCTGTTTTGATTTCATTGATATTAATAAAGACTTGTTTTGTTTTTATTACGGGTTTTATCTATTTAAGTGTTTAAATAAGATATACCATAGTTTAGAGTAAAGCTTTTTATGGATTATGATGAGATCATAATAGTGAGACCTAAAAAGATGATAACTCTAAACTTAAATAGTTCCTGGTCATAGGATTACTAACTGGTAATTAATAATCCGCAAAGATCGGTACATACTATGCTTGCTTTATTATGAAGGATGTATGTTCTCATAGACATTTGTGTGGTGACACTATAGCTAGTATGTAGGTGCTTATTATGGAATAAGTTCACTGAACATGACTCGCACAGCTGAACAACTGATGGAGTTCACTCACGTGTCAGCAGTTGTTCACATAGTGATAGTTGTACAAGTATCCTTAGACTTGAGGTCATCATAGTCATCTTGTGTACACTGAACTATGCTTTGGTTTAGTTCTTAGTCTCCAGGGACAATTATTAGGGCTCTTCTGGGTATAGAAATTTGTACACGAAGATAGTGTATGATCAATAAAGGATCTACCCCTTCCAGTGAAGGAAGCGAATGTTCAAGGCTGATCCACTTATGCTAGTTCAGGAATCTCTGGCCAGAGTGAATGAAATTAGAAAGGAGTTTCTAATTTGCATAGAACTACGCATAGTAAATGGTAAGCAAGTGATTAAATTAGATAGGTTTGACACGAGATCCATGCCTTGTATTTAATCGGAACATTGTAGGGTAGAAGGAGTTTATTGTACGGTAACTTTTCACTGAATAGGTTCTTGGTATTCTAAGCAGTGAATTCATATTATCCGGATAGTCGCGATATGCTGAGAAGTATCCCTCACGATGTAGAATAAATATGATTAATTAATTAATCATATTTAATAAATTAGAGAATTTATATAAATAATGATAAAATAGTTTTATTATTATTTATTTCTACTACCGGCTTAATATTGAACCTACAGGGCCACACCATAAAAAGAGAATGATTTAATGGTGGAGGAATTAATTAATAATGGCTAATAATTATTTATTTGTGAAATAAATAATTAATTGACAAATTTAATAATTGATTAAATGAGATTTAATTGATTATAAATTAATTAAGAAAAGTTCTTAATATTATTAATTAAAGGATTTAATTTTTGGAAATTAAATCAAGAGAGAATTATTTCTAAAGTGTTTAGAAAAAGGATTAATGATTAAAAGGTGTTTTAAATATTAATGAGAATAATAAATGGGATAATAATAATAATATTTATGGGAAAATTTCAGCTGAAAATTTTGCCTATAAATACACTATTATAGACCCTATTTTATTCTAACCCACATCAAACCCGAAAACCCAAAAAGTTTGGAAAATCCAATTCTCTCCACCCCCTTCCTCCTCCTTAACATCGTTTTCTTGGTGGATACCGGTGGAGTGCTTCACACCTGAGGAACAACTGCTAAGGATCTCTGATCATTGTCTCCGAATTATTTTAAAAGGTTAGATTCGATCCCTCGAATTTTTATTCACGATTTATATGCTTTTATTTGGATTTTGTATGTGTAAAAGTGTTTTGCCATGCCCCCGCTGCGTTAAAAATCCAACAATACTCGCATATATACCCGTAAAAATAATAAATCACTAGTTTCTCTTTTAATTCTCATAAATTATGATTTTTCAATTCCTTGCTTGCTAACTCCAAATCAATAACATTTAGTAGCACACCATACGAAATTATAAATTTATGTATATATATTTTCATTTTTAAATATACATTCATATATTATATTCGAGATCACAATTTGCGAAATCCCTGGATATTACATCCTTCCCTCTTAAAAGGATTCTTTCCCCAGAATCACACCTTAGTAAATAAATGAGGATACTTATCAAGCATTTCGCTTTCAAGCTCCCAAGTTACTTCCTCAACTCTGGGATTCCTCCATAAAATTTTCACTAACGGCACTATCTTATTTTTAAGCGCCCTTTCTTCCCGGTTTAGTATTTGTACCAGTTGTTCTACATAAGACAGATCTGGATGAATCTCTAAAGGTTCTTATTCTATCACATGAATTGAATCTGGGTTGTAATTTTGAAGCATAGATACATGAAAGACGTTATAAATGTGCTGCATCTATGGCGGTAGAGCCAACTCATACACAACCATTCAAAATCTCTTTAATATCTCAAAAGGTTCGATGTATCTTGGATTCAGTTTCCATTTCTTTCTGAAACTGGACAATCCTTTCCATAGCGACACTTTTAGCAATGTCTTCTCTCCAGGCTCGAATTCCATATATTTTCGATTTCTATCTACATACTTTGTTTGTCGATCTTGAGTAGTGATCAATCTTTTACGAATCAGTTCCACTTTTTCTTTGGTTTATTGAATCAGTTATGGACCCGAAAGTTTACGTTCACGAACTTCGTCCCAAAACACAGGAGAATTCCATAAAGAGCTTCGTAGGGAGGAATGCCAACGCTCGCATGGTAACTCTTGTTATAAGGGAATTCCACTAAAGGCAAATATTCATCCCAATTTCCTTTAAAATATAACGCACAAACTCTTAACATGTATTCAACTGTTTGGATAGTTCTTTTGCTTTACCCGTCTATTTGCGAATGATAAGCAATACTCATATTCAACTTTGTTCCTAACCGCTCTTATAATTATCGCCAAAACCTCGAATTAAATCTGGGATCTCTATCTGACACAATAAACATTGGTACCTCATGTCGCATAACGAACTCATCCAAATATAACTTATTAAGCTTGTCTAACGAAAATCTTTCGCTGATCGGTAGAAATGTGCCGATTTGGTCAATCGATCGATAATCACCCAGATAGCATCGTGATTAGCTCTAGGTCTTGGCATTCCCACCACAAAATCCGTAGAGATTCTCCCATTTCCACTCAGGAATGTCCAGTGGTTGAAGTAATCCACTTGGTCTTTGATGTTCTTTTTTGACTCTTTGACACATGTAAAATTTGCTTACCCATTATGTGATTTCTTTCTTCATATTTGGCCACCAGAAGTTTTCCTTTAAATCCCTATACATTTTGTTACTTTCGAGATGGATGGAATACCTTGAATTGGGAACTTTGTATAAAATTTTGTGCTTCAATTCTGTGACATTAGGAATCCAAATACAAGAAGAAAATCTCAATATACCTTCACTATCCTTTTGACTCTTTATCTCTTCCCCGATCAATTTATCTCTTTCTTGAATAATCACCTGCTCTTGACATCGTCGAATCTTTTCAGGCTGAAACGTCATTGCATACATTACTCTATCTCTTGACTCAGGGATTCGTACTTCAATTTCCAACTTTTTAAATTCTTTCATTAACCCTTCTGATGATGTTAACATGTTCAATCTTTCCTTTCGACTCAAGGCATCTGCCACGACATTCTCCTTTTCACGATGATAATTTATCGTACAATCATAGTCTTTGATCAATTCTAGCCATCATCTCTGTCTCATGTTCAACTCGTTTTGGGTAAAGCTGTACTTCAAGCTTTTATGATCCATATAAATAATGTTTCAAAATCTTAAGCGCAAATATGATTTCCGCTAACTCTAGGTCATGAGTTGGATATTTCTGCTCGTGAGGCTTCAATTTCCGAGAAGCATACGCAATTACTTTTCCATGCTGCATAAACACGCATCCTAGTCCTCTGTGAGACGCATCACTGTAGATCACGAAGTCACCTCCTTTATCTTGTAGAAGGAACACGAATGCTGAAACTAACCTCTTCTTTAGTTCTTGGAAACTCTCTTCACACTTGTCCATCCATACAAATTTCTCGTTCTTCCTGGTTAACTTTGTCAACGGAACCACTATCTTTGAAAAGTCTTGTACAAATTTTCGATAATATCCAGCTAGTCCTAGAAAACTTCTAAATTCTGTTAGCGTCCTAGGCCTTTTTTAAATTCATTACTGCCTTGATCTTTACGGGGTCCACTTTGATGCCTTCACTGCTTACCACGTGCCCAAGAAATTGAACTTCCTTTAGCCAGAACTCGTACTTAGAAAATTTGGCATATAACTTCTCTTTCCTTAAAATTCCTAAATCTATCCTCAAATGCTCGATATGTTCTGCTTCTGTTTTAGAATAAATCAAAATATCATCGATAAACACGATCACGAACATGTCAAAATATTTCTTAAAAAATTTATTCATCAAATTCATGAATGCGGCAGGGGTATTAGTCATCCCAAAATCTATCACTAAGAACTCGTAATGCCCATACCTCGTACAAAATGCCGTTTTAGGTATATCTTCCGCTTTGATGTTCAATTGGTGATAACCAGATGTTAATTCAATCTTAGAGAAACATGTCTCTCCCTTTAATTGGTCAAACAATTCATCGATCCGTGGTAATGGATATTTGTTCTTAATGCTAAGCTTATTAAGTTCAAGATAGTCAATACATAACCTCATGCTTCCATCATTTTTCTTGACGAACAAAACCAGTGCGCCCCATGGAGATACTCTTGGTCGAATCACCCATTTGTCCAATAATTCCTCCAATTGTGTAGCTAACTCTTTCATTTCTACAGGTTTCGTCCGGTAAGGAGCTTTCGATACTGGTTCAGTACTGGGTGCCAAATCAATCTTAAATTCTATCTATCGATCCGGTGGCAATCCAGGTAATTCTTATGGGAAAATGTCGGGAAACTCATTAACAATCGGAATTTCCTCTATCTTAGGTGGTTCTTTACTAGAATCCACTACATGTGCTAAATAGGCTTCGCATCCTTATCTGAATAATCTTTTTGCTTGAATCATTGTCAGAAACTTATTCTCTTGTTTTCGCCCTCCAAAGGTGACTTTATTATCGTCCTTGGACTTCAACCTCACTTTCTTGCTTTTGCACTCAATTCAAGCATCAGGGTCCTGTAGAAAATCTATTACTAGGATGATATCAAATTCTCCTAATCTGAAAGGTATCAAGTTCGTGAATAAATAATGACCTTCTATCTCTATGTCGCAACTAGGACAAATTCTTTCCACAGAGACTCTATCCTGATTAACCACTTCTATAACCAAGTTGGGTTCTAAAGGTTGAGTAGCACAATTCAATTTATCAACAAAGTTCATGGATATAAAAGACTTGGTAGCTCCTGAATCCATTAATACTTGCATCTAAACAATTCACAATAAGCGTACCTGCAATCACATCTGAGTCCTGAACAACATCTTTCATCGTCATGTTAAAATTTCGAGCCCTGGGTTGCACTTGAGGTGTTGGTGATGGTGGTCCAGTTACCATGAGAACATTTAATTATTGAACAGGTTCCTTCCAATCTCTAGCCATATGTCCCAACTTGCCACACTTAAAACATGTCACACCATTCCTATCCGAAGAACTGGTGCATTTCGAAGAATAATGGCCCTTCTTGTTACACTTGAAGCATGTGATGTTAGGCTTGTTACAAATTCCAGAATGCTTCTTTCCACACGTCTTAAATTCTAGGGCCGGGAGTCTATGGCCTTTCCGTTGCTGATTCTGAGTGGAGAAATAGTTACTCTATCCAACATTTCCGGGTTTGAACCCTTGGAATTTATCGGGTTGTCAGAACCCTTCTTGAACTTTCCCTTCGACTTTCCACTTCCTTGCCCTTGACTTTCTTTGGAACCCTGAAATTTTATTTTCTTGTTATCATTCGCCCTCTTTGACATTTCACTTTCACCTTCTATAATCATAGCTTTCTGAACACTTGCAGCATATGTCTGGAGTTCAAAAACTGCCACATGTATATGTATCCATGCTTTATGCCCTTGTTAAAACTATTTTGCCTTCTTACATTCTGTATCCAAATATTCTGGTAGAAATCTTTCCATTTCTAAAAATTTTGCCTCGTACTCTGCTACAGTCATACCTTCTTGCCTCAATTCCAAGAACGTGACTTCCAACTGATCTTGTAAATATTGAGGTAGATACTTTTTCAGAAATAGTTCAGTAAACCTTTGCCACGTGATTACGCCATCTTCTTCTAAAGTCTTAGCTGATTCCCACTAGAAATTTTCCTCATCTTTCAGATAGAAACTTGCATATTTAGTCTTCTTATTTTCACCAACCTCTGCCAAAGCAAAGGCTTTTTCTATCTCCTTTATCCAAGACTTCTCTTCAATTAGATCTGTTGTTCCCGTAAATTCCGTTGGGTGAAGGGACTGGAAAGCTTTAAAGCTTCCGTCTCAAGGACCTTGAGGCTGCTGGTGTAAAGCAGCGGTTTGCAGCTGAAGAAGGTGGAAAATCTGAGTCATGGTAGGATTCTCTTCATCCTGTCCTTGAGTCTGGTTACCCTCATCTTGGTTGGTTGGTGTAGTTGACATCTTTTTTCTGATGAATAGATAAGCAACTTATTAAGTAATATGCTAGCAGGGTAATATCATAAAATAATATCTTATAGATTTTCTTCTTCCTCATTACTAACTGTTAAGCATAGCTTCTTCCCTTTTTCAATTTTTTTTAGAATCCAATATTTAAAATGTTTAGCACATGCAGCCCTATTGCTACATAAGTTGCTCGTCATATCATTGAGATTGTAGGGTAGGTGTTCCGGGGATTATTGTGAAGCATAGGTATTATTTGAAATGATATGTAAACATGTATGAAGTGAACAATAAGGTGCAATAACGTTATGAGGAAGAAATACGTATAAGAATAAAACGATGGTCAGGGTTTCAAAACCAAGTTTGAAATGAAAGATAAAGAAAAATGATAACATGGCTACCTGATCAAACAAGGGAAAGAATGTTAGGCCCTTAATCAACTGTAGAGGAGGGTGAATACAGTTAACAAGATCAAGAAAGCTTTAACAGAATCAAACAGTTTTTATATAAATCTTATAAAAACTTATTACACATGTACTCTCTCGAAAGGATGAAAAAATATTCTTGAGAGCTGCTAGGTTATGCGAAAGATATAACAATACCGCAATGCATATAACATGAACCTTATGCTTTTATAGAGCACGACTACCAATGTATAAGGAGTCCTATTCTCTTAACAACAAGGAAACCTATATAATTGCTTCTGAGATAATGTCATCCACCGCCTTGAAATTTCTGTTTCTTTTTCCTCTTCAAAGATCAACTAATGTGACAAATACTAATCTCATCATCCGTTGACATCATCATCCGTCGAATATCAACATCCGTCGATATCATCCGTTGATGCTTGTAATCATCATCAGTTGATGCTTCTGATAGTTTCTGTTTGATATCATCAATTGCTCTTAACAATCTCCCTATACTTGTTCATTATGGAATTATGAACAAGTTCCAATTGATGATATCAAAACTATCTAAATGTAGGAACCAAGTATGCATATTGTAATAACCGGGAAAATTATGTGAATATTATGTGTTAAATAAATAAATATTATGTGTTTTATAACTTTAAAGTGATTACTGCCATAATATTAGATGTTATAGCTGTTATGTGTGTTTCGTGCGGGCCAGGAAATTTTTCGATTGATTAATATACGTCTAAACTGCAATTATATGAATTTATCTACAACCGGGACGCGTGTTCATTAGCGTCTTTATTAAGGTACTCGTTTTATTTCATTTTACGCGTGTTTCAATGAATTTTATGTGTTATCGGGTTTTTCTGGTAATTTAGGGATCGTTCCTGTTTTTCAAAAATCAACGGACCGGGACGACAAACCCTACAAAATCCGTGTTTTCATTTTTATAAAATTATTCGCAATTTTCGGGGAATTTCGACATTAATTTTGTATTTTATCGTTTTTAAAATTATTCCCCGTAATTATTATTTTGGGGCCTAATTATTATAATTAGGGGATTAAAACACCCTTAATTTATTTTGGGATATTAATTTATGTACATATATAATAGCTGATCAGATTAATAGATTTATTTTATATTTATAAAAATTCAGAAAAAAAAATATATATATATAATAAAAGAAAATCAAGAACAAGTGGGGGTGTTCTTGAGGGCAGAGATTAAAATCCAAAGTTGAAGGTGATTCTGGGATCCATTTGTAATGCTCGAGTAGTCGATTTGAAGCTCTCGTCATGCTCTACCTGTTGATACCAATACCTTAAACTGAGGTTAATCCTTCTGTAAATTCGTTTTTTCATTTTTTTTGCTATTTAAATTCGGTTTGATCATAGGATGATTGTTTGATGTTTTTGTCAATTGATTATTGTTCCTGGAGTTCTAAGGAGTGATTTAGTGTTTTATATTGTTGATTTTGGTCAAGAATCGATGAAGCTCGAGGTCATGAATTTAGAAGCTTTTTTTATTCAAATTTTGTGGATTGTTTCTATGTTTTGATGCATATAAAGCACATGAAAAGATTATAGATGGTTCAAGCTTTATTTTGGTAGAAAAATTAGTGATTTTAGTGTTGAAACGGATGAAAACGGGATAGTGGCCGGAGATGGTTCGAGGTCGCCGGTTTTAATTGAAAATTCGCCGGAGAAGACGAACTGTAGATCACCTGTGGCTGCAGTTGGCGTGGTGATGTTGCTGGTAGAGTCACGAACGGATTGGGGTAGTGAAAACGGCAAAATAAAAGCCTGAAGGGGAGTGTTTTGCTTCGCCGGAACTTCGCCGTGAAACGGTGGTGTTGCCGGTTTCTGGGACGAACCCAGATTCCGGTCGGCTACCGGCCGGTTTCCGGCCTTCTTCCCCAGAAATTGCCGCCTTTCGATCCTCAAGTCCGATAAACAGAATCCAAAAATCTGTTTTTATCCTTTTCTTTTTAAATTATTTCAAAAAATTGTTTTATTATTTTTAAAAATCATTTATTTATTATCTTAAATTCTAAAAATTATTTTCTTAATTATTTTAAATTCCTAAAATTATTTTCTTTTATTATTTTCAAAAATCTAATTTGATTTAATCATTTCTAATTTATTTTAGTTAATTATTTATGAATTCAATTAATTGATTAAAAATCATTTAATCAGTTGATTTTATTTATAAGTAATTAAATAAATGTAAATTATTTATAATTAATTCAAATAATTTCTAAAAATTATTTTTGGGCTTTTAAAAAATATATTTTAGTATTTAAAAATTAATTAATATTATTATTAATTGATTTAATTTCATTTATTTCTTATTTTATTCATAATAATTAAACCGTTTGTCCGTTTAATACGAAACGAACGCGTACGGACTCAGAAAAATATCGCGCTTTCAATAAAAATACTTTTAAGTCCTAATTTATTTTGTATTGCAATGTCATTTGATTTGTGCATCAGTTTGAGTCGGTATTTGAACGGTAAATGCTAATATTGACCTAATTTTAGTTCTGAACGCCCTAAGACGTATTTTTAATGATTTGACTTATGTGTTACATGAAATATGTGATTACGTGTTATAAGAATACCATGATTACGTGCTATGTGATATGCATGCTATCTGTTTACAGTTTTAAAATGCCATAATAAATTATAAACGATCGGGTAGATGTCAAGACATATAGTTACGTCGATTGAGTTTGGTTCTGTCAATTAAGATAGTCCTTTTGTTTATAAAATCGAGTAACAAGGAGTGTGGTCAAGTGTTAGCCGGAGATAGTAACCAGCAGCTATAGGCAGAGTTATAGTAAGAGGTTATCGAGCATACCAAGCAAGTATTCTCCCCTATTCTAAATTCAGAATAGCTTATTATTTTACATATTCAAATATAAGAACTGTTTATAAATACTCGGATAACATATTGAATATTAATACTCCTATATTTATTGACATTCTTTTATTCTAGCAATCATTCTACTAGAACCAATCTTTTGATTCGATAGATAGTGAATAACTATAATATCCAGATATACTCTATACAGTGAAACTTTGAATTGAGATTAGCGAATAACTAATTATTCTAGTTATTTCGCCATCAGTTGTTGAGATAACTCTGGACCATGTGACATGGGGAGTTGAATGGATAATGATGTCATTGAATTACAATTTTAAATCACCTCATTGGTTGATGGAGTTCAGAGACAATAAAGGAGTCAGAAGATTTTTCAGACTTGAAGACCAGCTTAAAATTGCCAGTAATGAAACTCTCAAGGACATGCAATCTAAGTTGGACATCAGTGAAGAAGATGAAACTGAATTCTACAGACAACTCCAACTCCAAGTAGAGGAAAATGACAGGAGGCTAGGGAAGAAAATAAGGGATGAAAGGAAAAGCAAATAATCTGCTCAGCCTAAAGGAGCATCCTTGGAAACAATGTAATTCTTCAATTCTATCTCAGTACATACACTTTTGCAGCACTTTTGAATTTCTACTTGATTTCAGTTCATATATTTGTTAAGTGTTTTGTTATCATCAAGTTAAACCCAAATTTATGCCTACAATTCTAGTAGACATAAATAGGGGGAGATTGTTAGGAATATGTTTATTAGTTTGATGATAAGTTAAACAAAACACTTAAGTAGAAATCTAGTGTTTGTAGCCTCAACGGATAAGACCATTATGGCTATTCATTGATGGAGTAGCTTTACTTAGAAATAAGTTTAGTATTGTAGCACATTTCAGTTTCTGTATTTAAGTTATAATTCTTAGATGTTGTGGGAAATTATAAGTCATGTTGACTACTAGTGGATATGCAAATAGGAGGGCTAATTGTAAATATTTCATGCCTTGTAATTTTGTATAAATGAAGTAGTATCAACTGATAAATTAAAGGCCTTCAACGGATGAGAAACAAAGCTTCAACTGATGTCTCTAAAGCTTCAACGGATAACATCCATCAACGGATGAGTGCATCAACGGATAAAGCTTCAACTGCTAATACATCAACGGATAAAGCCATCAACGGATGAAAGCTTCAATTGATGCTCAGTTCAATAGCAGTTGACAGTGACAATTCATAAGCTGACAGAGGCACATGGATTGACAGAGACAATTGGAATGTGGTAGCCTCTTGGAGGAATCAAGAAAATGTAGCATTTCCATTCTGGTGCAAACAAGGAAGTATTCAAAGATTCACAGATTATCCTAGATTGCATTGGATAGAGAAATGAAGAAGAAACATGTGAAGAACCTTTTTAATTGTATTTGTACTTTTGTCTTCACTTGTAAACTTGGTGATATATAAACCAAGTTGCAGCTAGTAATTAGACTGTGAATTTTTCCAGAGCTGTTTAGAAAAATCTAGAGAGAAAATCATCTAGTTTGTACTAGGACGCAGCTGTGATCAATTCTTTGAATCATAGATTTTCTGAAATACACATCTCTGGTGGAACAACAAATCCACCAGAAAAGTTTTTGAAGCCTTTGTGTTCTTTACATTTGTGTCTTGGATATATATCTGTCTGTACCTGCTCAAAGCAATTCACACACAACTGTTCATCAAAATACTTAGCCTTTGAAACTGCTCAAAACTTGAAAAAGTTTTGAGATTTAAATTCACCCCCCCTTCTGTAAATCTCATTGTTAGTTCCTTGGGAATAACAATTGGTATCAGAGCAAGCTCTTAACTTACAAAGAGTTTAAAGATCTATTCTACTAACATCATGAGTAAGAAGGATATTGGTGTAAAGATTCCAATCCTGGAAATAGATAATTATCATCACTGGAAAGTGAAGATGCATCTACATCTTCTATCTCAAGATGAAAGCTACATCAACTGCATTGAAAATGGTCCTCACATCCCTCACAAGGTGGCCACAGCTGCAACTGCTACAGTTGTTGTTGGACAGTCTATTCCCAAGCCAAAAGCAGAATGGACTGATGAAGATATTGAAGAGGTTCACAAGGACAAGAAATCCATGAACATTCTGTTTAATGGCCTAGATCAAGATATGTTTGATAATGTCATTAATAGCCAAACTGCTAAGGAAATTTGGGATACTGTGTAACTTATCTGTTAAGGTACTGAACAAGTTAGAGAAAACAAAATGCAGCTTCTCATTCAACAGTATGAATACTTTCATTTTGAAGAAGGAGAATCAATGAATGATACCTTCAATAGATTTCAGAAACTGTTGAATGGATTGAAGCTATATGGCAGAGTGTACCAAGTCAAGGATTCCAACTTAAAATTTCTGAGATCTCTACCAAAGGAATGGAAGCCTATGACTGTTTTACTAAGGAATTCTCAAGATTATAAGGACTTCACACTTGAAAGATTATATGGAATTTTGAAGACCTATGAACTTGAGATGGAGCAAGATGAGCTGTTGGAAAAGGGAAAAAAAAGGTGAATCAGTTGCACTTGTAGCTGACAATGAGAAGACTGAAGCCAGGAATGAAGAAAAGACAATGCCAAGTCTCAAAATTGGCACAAGCAAATTAGAATCAAACAAGGGAAAGGAGCAAGTAGCTGAGGTTGAAGATAGTTCCAGTCAAGATGACTCTGATGATGTTGATGAACATCTGGCTTTTCTGTCCAGGAGGTTTGCAAAGATGAAATTCAAGAAAAATGCTAGATTCACTAAGTCAAACAAGAACATGGTGGACAAATCTAAGTTCAAATGTTATAACTGTGGCATAAGTGGACACTTTGCAAATGAGTGTAGAAAGCCAACCTCTGATAAAAAGAAATTTGAGCAAGTGGATTACAAAAAGAAATATTTCGATTTGCTCAAACAAAAGGAAAGATCTTTTCTGACTCAGGATGACTGGGCAGCGGATGGAGCCAATGAAGATGATGATATGGAATATGTCAACCTAGCCCTGATGGCTAATTCTGATGAAAATGAAACTAGTTCATCAAGCAACCAGGTAATTACTACTGACCTCTCTCAGCTTTCTAAAATTGAATGCAATGAAGCTATAAACGATATGTCCAATGAATTATATCATTTGCGTGTTTCCCTTAAATCACTAGCTAAAGAAAATACAAGAATTAAAGAGAATAATTTGTTTTTAAGTGATAGGAATGCTGTGTTAGAGGGTAAGGTAATTGAGCTTGAAAAGATTAAAATCAAATATTTATCTGTTGAGAGTGAACTAGAAGAATCTGTCAAGAAAGTAGAAATTGTTTCTAAACAATTAGAACATGAACAAGATGTAATCAAGGCCTTGGAAACATCTAGGGATGTTAGTTCTCAAATTGTCAAGGTTCAGGGAATTGAATCACTCTGTGAGAATGCCTGGAAGAAAAACAAAAAGGAAGTAGAATTAATTGATGGATTGTCAACGGATGTGGAATCAACGGATGATGAAAGTTATCCGTTGAAGGAAGAAAATGAGCATCCGTTGAAGGCTCATCAATTAAAACAGGCAAGTGATTCTAAAAAGAACAATTTGAGAAATCTCAATAAGAAGTTTGGTTCAACTTCCAAGAACTTTGTCAAAGAAGAAGCTAGCACATCCAAAGATGCCAGTAAGGTGAATATAGGACACATGACTTTAGATCAGTTGAAAAATAGGCTTAAGATGGTTGAGGATAAAAAGGAAACTAAAAGGAAATCTAATAGAAATGGGAAGGTAGGGATTAACAAACACAACAATTATACACCTGATAAGTATGCTCCTAGAAAAAGTTATGTGCATTATAAAAGTGTTAATCATCTATCTACCAACTGCAAGTCTGTTAAGAATGCTCCCATGCCTTTAACTCCTTCCATGCCTAACATGTCTATGTCACCTCTGCATGATATGCCTGTTATGTCTCAACAGAATCCTCATGCACATTTTGCAAACATGCCATATGTTAATAATCCTTATTTTGCTGCATTCAGTATGCCTCAAATGCCATACAACATGCCTATGTGGAATAACGTGTTTGCACAATCTATGCCTTATCAAATTCAACCAAATGTGCTAAATGATTCCGTGACTAACCCTACACTTCAACCAACTACATCTGAGACCAAGGTTGACCCAAAGTTACCTAAGTCAAAAGATGCAGGAGGTATGAAGTCTAGGAAAAAGACTAACAAGGATGGACCCAAGGAAACTTGGGTACCAAAATCAACTTGATTTGATTTTGTTGTGTGCAGGGAAAAAGAAGGAATCTATGGTACTTGGACAGTGGTTGTTCAAGGCACATGACAGAAGATTTCACCCTGATCACAGAGTTCAAGGAGAGAGCTGGCCCTAGCATAACCTTTGGAGATGACAACAAAGGGTTCACTATGGTATATGGCTTGATTTCAAATAAAAATGTCATTATTGATGAAGTTGCATTAGTTGATGGTCTCAAACACAATCTATTGAGCATCAGTCAACTATGTGACAGAGGGAATATTGTTTCCTTCAATTCTGAAGCCTGTGTTGTCACAAGTAAGAAGGATAATAAAGTGGTTCTAACTGGAGTTAGAAAAGGAAATGTGTACTTGGCTCACTTCAACTCTACAGATGCAGAATCAATTACTTGTCTTTTCAGCAAAGCAAGTCCAGATGAAAGTTGGCTATGGCACAAGAAGCTGTCTCATTTGAATTTCAAGACAATGAATGATCTAGTCAAAAAGGACTTAGTTAGAGGAATGCCTCTAGTGGAATTCTCAAGGGATGGACTATGTGATGCTTGTCAGAAGGGAAAGCAAAAGAGAGCATCATTCAGTAAGAAGCTTGAATCAGCAATTGATGAACCATTACAACTACTACACATGGATCTTTTTGGACCAGTCAATGTATTGTCAATTTCAAGGAAAAGATATTGCCTAGTGATTGTAGATGATTTCTCAAAGTTTTCATGGACCTTCTTTCTTGGATCAAAGGATGAAGCTAGTGAAATCATTATCAATCACATCAAGCAAGTCAACAATCATCCAGATTTCAAAGTAAGGAATATCAGGAGTGACAATGGAACTGAGTTCAGGAATTCTACCATGAGGTTGTTCTGTGAAGAAAATGGGATCATGCATGAGTTCTCATCTCCAAGGACTCCACAACAGAATGGTGTGGTGGAAAGGAAGAACAGATCACTAATTGAAGCTGCAAGAACAATGCTTGAAGAGTCAAAACTCCCAACATACTTTTGGGCTGAGGCTGTTAACTGTGCATGTTACACTCAAAATATTTCTCTAATCAATCAGGAAAATGGCATGACTCCCTATCAATTGTTCAAGAGAAGAAAACCAACCTTAAAATTTCTTCATGTCTTTGGATGCAAATGCTACATTCTAAGGAATCAACCTGATCACAAAGGGAAGTTTGATGCAAAGGCTGATGAAGGGATATTTATTGGTTATTCTGCTGGAAAATCATATAGAGTCTACAATCTAAGAACCAACATTGTTATGGAATCTGTGCATGTTGTGTTTGATGATAAAAAGATTGATGGATTAACAGATGAGGGACATCATGAAGGACTCAAATTTGACAACATTGAGATATATTGTGATGATAGTGAAGATGAGAATGATGGAGAAGGCACCTCGAAAAGGATTCAAAATCTGCCTTTGGATAATGCACAAAATGCTGCATCAGTTGAAAGTTATAATTCAGCATCCGTTGATAGAAGTAATGCAGCATCCGTTGAAAGACAAAGTGCATCATCCGTTGAAGTACATAATGAAGCATCCGTTAATCATAGTCCATCAACGGATAATCAATTTACTTCATCAGTTGATAGAACTCCCAGTTCCTTTTAAAGGATCAGTAACTCAGGGGGAGTTTCAACCAATCAACACTCTGTCTCACATCATGACAACACTGAGGTAGCCTCATCTAGAGCTAATCTACCACCTCAAAGGAAATGGACCAAGAATCATCCTTTTGAGTTGATCATTGGTGATGCAACATCTAAAGTGCAGACTAGATGGGCTACTCAAGATGAATGTCTATAAGTAGTTTTCTATCACAGGAGGAACCTAAGAGAGTGGAAGAAGCTCTATTGGATCCAGATTGGATTTTAGCAATGCAAGATGAGCTAAACCAATTTGAGAGGAACAAGGTATGGAAGCTGGTACCCAAGCCAAAGAACAAGAGCTCTATTGACACAAAATGGGTATTTAGAAACAAGATGGATGAAAATGGCATTGTCATAAGGAATAAAGCTAGATTGGTTGCCAAGGGCTATTCTCAACAAGAGTGAATAAATTTTGATGAGACATTTGCTCCAGTTGCAAGACTTGAAGCCATCAGAATCTTTCTAGCCTATGCAGCCCATGCCAATTTCAAAGTCTATCAAATGGATGTCAAGAGTGCATTTCTGAATGGAGAATTGGAGGAAGAAGTTTATGTAAGCCAACCTCCAGGATTTGAAGATCCAAACTTTCCAGACTATGTGTATTATCTGTTGAAAGCACTCTATGGACTAAAACAAGTACCTAGAGCCTGGTATGAGACTTTGTCAAAATTTCTCCTAGATAATTACTTCACATGAGGTATTGTTGACAAAACTCTTTTCTTTAGAAATGTTAATGGCTCTACAATACTTGTTCAAATCTATGTAGATGATATTATATTTGGTTCTACAGATGATAAGCTTTGCAAAAAGTTTGCTAAGTTAATGCAAAGTAAATGTGAAATGATCATGATGGGAGAGTTAACTTATTTTCTTGGTTTACAAGTTAAACAAGTTAGTGGTGGAATTTTCATAAGTCAAACTAAATATATTTATGATCTTTTAAAGAAGTTTGACTTAATGGATTGTTCATCTGCAAAAACTCCCATGGCCACTGCCACCAAGCTTGAATTAAACAAGGCTGAAAAGTCTGTGGATATTACAAGTTATAGAGGCATGGTTGGCTCACTTCTATATTTAACTGCTAGTAGACCTGATATAATGTTTTCTACATGTCTCTGTGCTAGATTTCAAGCTGACCCTAAAGAATCTCACTTAGTGGCTATTAAAATAATTTTCAGATATCTCAAAGGGACTCCAAATCTAGGAATTTGGTACCCTAGAGAGTCTGGTTTTGATCTAATTGGCTACTCAGATGCAGATTATGCAGGTTGCAAAATAGATAGGAAAAGTACAACTGGAACCTGTCAATTTCTAGGGAATAAGCTTGTGTCATGGTTCAGCAAGAAGCAAAATTCTGTTTCTACATCAACAGCTGAAGCTGAGTACATTGCTGCTGGTAGTTGCTGTGCACAAATATTGTGGATGAGGAATCAACTATTTGACTATGGGCTAAATGTTGACAAAATTCCAATATTCTGTGACAACACAAGTGCCATTGCCATTACTGAAAATCCAGTAAAGCACTCAAGAACCAAGCACATTTACATCTAGTACCACTTCATAAGGGAACATGTGATGAATGGTACAGTGGAACTTCATTTTGTTCCAAGTGAAAAGCAGATTGCAGACATATTTACCAAGCCACTTGATGAATCAACATTCACAAGATTGGTAACTGAGCTAGGTATGCTTAATTATTCATAAATTCATGTCCTTGTTGTAATTTATTTTATAGCCTGAAATGAAATTGTTGCAAGAACAAAATTGGCTTTAAGTAAAGTTTATTCTATCAATGGATATTCCCTATCCGTTGAAAGCCAAAATTGTTCTATCAACGGATGTTCATTATCCGTTGAAAGACAAATACATTTCTGGTAATTTTATCCTTTAACGGATAAAATGTTAGGTCACACACACACTGTAGAGGGGGTGAATACAGTGTATAGTACACTCAAATCGAACTTTAAGAACTTAAGTAACAGAAAACAAACTTTATTGAAACAATAAACTCTGTTACAGTATGGAACTGTTACCTCTCAGTGATGAACAATATCACGAGAGCTGCTAGGGTTACAATGAATAATCTTCTCGAATTATGATAACTCTTATAGTGTAAACCCTATGTCTGTGTTTATATACTACACAGTTACAAGATAATCACTAATTGATATGGAATATAATTCTGCTTCCTAAAATATATCAATCAGATATCTTTTCTTCCAAGTATTCCATTCTTCACGGAATTCCTTCTTCATGCATATCTCTTCTTATGTTTATCTTGATCTTCTTTCCTTTAATCAGCTACTGTCCTTCTCTGATCATCCTTCAGCACTTAAGTTCTGATATCTAACTTCTGATGATTATCTCCTGATAATATAAGTACTGATATCCTTAAGTCCTGACTTCCAGTATAAGTACTGATCAACAGTTAAGTACTGATTTATCCTGTTCAAATAAGATCTGAAAGCTAAACATAAAACATATTAGCCATGACATTATCAAATATATCTAACAATCTCCCCCAACTTGTAAATTAGCATAATATACAAGTTTAACAGATATTTGATGATGTCAAAAACATTAAGTACAAATGCATGAGAATTAGACTAGATAACTACAACTTACAGTCCTTAAAGCTTTACCAATATTCAACTTCTGATAACAACTTCAGTCTGTACAAATATCAAAATTTAAGCAGTTGTAGATCTTCGACTTGGTTTCATCATCTTCTGATCTCTCTGATGTCAGGAGTTGTTCTGAGATAGTTCTTCAACAAACATTTCTCAGCATATCTGAGTTCATCAATCATTCTCCTTTTGACATCTTTAAGCTCTGCAGTATCTTCACCAGTTTGAAAGATTGCAGCTCTGAGATCATTGATCTTTGCTTTTCTCAACTCCTGATCTAGTCTTATGACATAAGCTTTGTCAGACTCCAGATTGAATTCAAGTCCCTTAATACCAAGATATGTTCTAATCTGTGCAGTATTAGGCTTCATATCAACAATATCACCATTGTAATCTCTGTACTTTGGAACATATGTACTGTCAGACTTAACAGAATAAAGCCTTTTCTGTCTCTGAATCTGTTCTTTTAAGTAGTTTGCAGCAGTCCCTGTTATTCTGTCATCCACTTGAAGTAAGAAAAGTACATGCTCCAATTCTTCAAAATACTTCAATGGAATGGCATTTTGTCTTATATGATAAACCCTACCATCTGTCATGAAATACAACATGATGTATTCTTTCAAGTAGGTATGGTAAACCATCTGTACAGATTCCAGTTGATTCAATCTCTCAGGAGTTGCTCCAATACCTGGTTCAATCAAGGAAGTTGGATCATTGGTAGTGTTGTGTACTCTTCTTTCATCAGCACTTCCCAATCCAGTTTTATCTCTTGCTTCCTTTCCAGTAACTACTCTTGCTTCAAAACCACTTGCAATAGTCTTCAAAGATTGAGTCTGTTTTGCTTTAGTGAATCCTGGTAGGAGTATCTTTGATCTATCTTCTGATATCAAGTTAACTTGAGCTATGTCAGAGGTTACTTGCTTCTTTTGAATATCAGAACTTACAATTTCTTGACTCTGAACAACTTGAGCCATGTCAGAGGTTGTTTTGAGAACTTTTCTTGAAGTCAGAGCAAGATCATCCTTTTCATCAGTAATTTCTTCTTCCTCAGGAGGTACATAAACCTTGATAGGTTCACCAACCTTTTCTTTACCCTTGGATCTTAGATCTATCTGTGGTTGTGATCTAGCCAATATTGCTTCAATATGTGTCCTTTCTTTGATCACAATGCCTTTGAGTTTTGGAAGTGACTTTTTACTAGAAGCTTCAGATTTGGATGTGACTTTCTCTGATTTAAGTCTGGCTTCTTCTTCCTTTAAACTTTCCAAGTCCATTCCTAGATTTTCTTGAAGAAATAACCGTCTTGACATTTCCTCATCAAGATCTAAAAGTTCATCAGAACTTAACTTTTTACCAGCAGCAGAACTTATTCTTTTCCCAGTATCAGAACTTGTCCTGTGACTAGCTTGTCTTGATGTGAATCCTCTACCTTGACTATGACCTCTACTCATTCCAGAGTATCCTTGATCATCTTTTTCATTATCCTTTCCTGTCAGTGTCTTGTCAGTCTTGCATTTGGACTTAATTACCTTCTCCCCCTTTTTGGCATCAGCAGGTAGTAAAAGAGAGATAAGTAATTCCACTGAGGATTGGATTTCAGTTAGTTGTGATTTCTGAGAAGCTTGATTTTTCAGAATTTCATCAATCTTAGCTTGTTGATGATCTTGAGTCTTCTCAATATAAGCAATCCTGTCAATGGTAGGTTGGAAGAATTTTTTCTTATCAATTTTCCAAACTTGTTCTTGTTTGATAAAGTTCTCCTGAATCTTGTGTAGCTCTGCATGAGTAGTTGAATGAAGACCTTGTAAATGTTTAGTACTCAATGCAGTGACTCGAAGCTGGGTTTTAAAATCATCAGAATTTAACATTTCATCAGCTTTAGTCAAGTGCTCAGCAAGATGCTTGTCAGTTGGAACACATGAAACTGAGTTCCATTCCTTAGTCCACTCCTGACCTACACGAGTTTGACTCCAAGGTACCGGTGCTTCCCCGCTAACAAACTTCTTAACCAGTTCAGACTTAGGAAGAGTCTGTTGAGGAGTATGTCCTGAAGGACCTGCTTCATCAGCATCTATAGTTGGAGCAGCATCACCAGTATCTCCAGCATTTGCAGCATTAGAACTTAAAGAATTAGTATCTTCTGATAAGACAACAGTGTGAGTAGCAATGGAGGCTTCAGCATCCTCTAATTGCTGATCTTGTTCTAAGTTCTGATCAACAGCCATATCCTGATGCTCACCTAAATTCTGATCATAAGCATCTTGATGCAGAGAAGGTGTTGTTGATAACTCTGGAGTTTGAACAGCATCAGTAATAGGTGTTGTGGAAGGAATATTTGTTGCTGTTGGAGCTTCTAAGAAAAGTACTGCAGGCATAACCAAGTTTTGAACATCAATATCAGCACTTGTGCCTGGATCAACAGAAGACACAGAAGCTGTGTTAGCCTTTTCAGAAATAGCTTCCTGAGATGGAGTTGATGGAGAAGAAGTGACTGGAGCAAATTCCTTGTCTTGTGAGATCAGAGATTCCTGATCCCCTTCCTTATCTGCTTCCTCTTCATCATCTGAAACTGGCCTGTTTGCCCTCTGTTTCTTGTACTTCTTTGTTGATTTGGATTCCTTGGGAGTTTCAGGAACCGTCATTCTTCTAAGCCTCTTGAGAAGCCTAGAACCCCCAATTTCAGAATCCTTCTGAGAAATCTCTTTCTCAGCTTCAGTAACAACAGGTTCTCTAGAAGAAACCTGTTCCTCAGAATCAGATTCATCTCTCAATGCAATCTTCCTTCTCTTTTGAGATGTTTGAGGAACATTTTTTATCCTCTTTGGCTTGGAAGATGAAGGCTTCACAGTAGGTGCTGAAGATGAAGGTTGAGCAGTCTGTGAAGTGGAGAGATAGGATTTGAGATATGTTCTGAGGGTAGGTTGAGTAGAATGAGTGGTAGGTGCTGAGGATGATGGTTGTTGGGTGTTAGTGGTTGGTTGGACATCAGAGTAAACAGATCTATAAGTATCAGGATCAGCATTTACTAGGATCTGTTTTACAGACTGAGGAATCTGTAATGGGCTAACCACTATTTTCTTAGTATCAGCATTTACCAGATCATTAAAGTATCGTTTTGCAACTCTAAAATGTGGGGTTGAGGAACTGACTAATTGAGGTTCATCAGTACAATAAGTGTAAATAAGTAGACAGAATCTAGCAAAATAAACAACATCTCTATCCTCTGTCATCCTATCCCCAATAAAACCAATTATTCCAGTTGCAAAATCAAAATGAGTTTGATGAATAATAGCATACCCTATGTGCTGACTGAGAATTGGGATATCATCAAAATTCGAACATTTGTTCCCAAAAGCTTTGGTGATGCAATCAAAGAAGAAACTCCATTCTCTTCTGATATTAGCCTGTTTCAACTGTCGAAGTTTCGTCAGACTCTTTTCATATCCCAATTCAGCCATTAACTCCCGAAGTGCTGAGTCCTCTGGAATTGAGAAAGTACAATCTTCTGGAAGATGTAAAGCCCTGCGTACTGTACCAGGAGTGACTACAAAGGATGAATCACCCACTTGGAAGATAATACTGGGAGTTCCACGTTTACCACCATCATCAAAAAGTCCAGTCCTCTAAAACCTCAGAACTTGTTGGCTTGAAAAGAATTCAGTCTGTGTTAATGCATACCCAACCTCACTATGTGCAAGAAGATCTTGCACAAAGTGCAATTCAGATGGAGCTTCAGTGTGATCAAGAACTGCAGCATAGTTGTTGGGGACAAACTTAGCTCCATCAATGATTAAATCCTTTGGTGCCATGTAAAAAAAATTGAGATTCAAGTATGCCTGTTAGGTGTTTGATACAATGTCTGTATGAAAAACCAACGTGAGAAATAAAGAGAAAGAGAGTAAAAGTAAGGAGAGAGATAAAATATGAAGAAAATAAAAGATTAAAGAAATCTTCTCTCTGTTGTACTTATACTCGGAACAAAAATGTTACCGTTGGACACCTGTCAGACATGCAGTAATAACGGACAGTTACTGGGCTCGAGAAAACAGGAATCATTACTTACCCATTTGCCTAGTTTCAAGGAAAAACCGTTCCATTTATCAAGAGAAACAGGTTTAATTCAAAATTTAAACCGTTATCACTGATTGAATTAGTTTTCACTGCATCATTAATATTCTGAAAATAAATCACATGAAAATGACCAAGATAAATTAGATAAGTAAGTGCTGAAAACGAATCAGAACTTAATATAAAACAAAATTTATATGGTCATCAGAATATCAATCAGGATTTATCAACACAAGATAAAATCACTCAGAGACAAAATCTTGAAGTAAAAACAACTTTCATTAATATATCAAGACAATACATTCATAAAATGGAAATTACATCAATACTTATACAAGATTTTCCCTAAGCTTCTAAACCTAACATCAATAGCCTTAGTCCTAGCTAAGAAGACTGACAAAGCTGATGATGAAGAAAAACAGGAAGAAGACGAGATTAAGTCATCTTCTTCTTCCTACTCTCGACAAACAGAATGGCGAGTCGTATGATTCACTCTTGCTGGCGGAGACGATGAAGATGAAGGTTTTTTCGAACAGCCACCAGATCACGTTTGATAACCTCTGGAAATTGAATCCAGAGATTGTGAGGAATGTTGGTGATAGGGTATGGAGTTGGAATTCCATTCAAAAAGACATGAACAGTCTCATCACCATAATTGTAGAACCAGCCAAATTCAGCCATTTATGATGATAAATGAAAAACGAGAGTGAGTTTGTGATAAAAGTGTGATGGGAAGGCTGATGTGAAGTGGTTGCTTATATAGGCAAGAGAATGCCAGGAGATGCAAAGAAATTGAATGCTGACAGGTAGAATTAATTCTACCTCGTCTCCCTAGACTCTGAAAAAGAATAACATTCATTGGAAAGAGGAATCATGGTTTAAAACGCCCAAGAAACAAGAAACAGTGGACTGTTCAAGTACGAATACTATTAATCCTAATCATAGTGACTATTAATCTTCCACTTCAACATATTCTAGTTCGAACTGAGACTGTTACCAAATTTTATTCACAGATAAGCCAAGTAAAGGATTAGACTGAGAAATCAGAACTTAGACCTATACCAGAACTTAACAGTCATCAGAACATAATTTCTTAACTCAAAAAAGGAATGCCCATCTTAGTAAATCCTCATACAAGTTCTGAGTTATAGACTTCAGAACTTAATCATCAGAACGTGTAACTAGAACTTGTCCTCAGAATTTGTGCAAAGTGATACAGTGACTGTTTATCTAAAATAACATGGACCTCCACAGAAATTTTCATCATTCAGATGGAGTGATTAGTGTGTGCATTTAGCTAAATAACAGACAAAGAGTAAAGTCTGATTCACTTCAGGACATCTTAGAAATAAGGCATAATTAAAATTTTGCTAAAGAGCTGTCATTATCCTGAAACCTACTGATGAATGAGGTCATGCATGAGTCCACCTCAACTGTTTTGTGCTAATTTTATGCATCTTTTGAAATTCTATTTTACAGTGGCTTCTCAGTGTAAGTGAGTCACGACTGCTTATCAGAATTTATGCTATTATCAGAGTATTTCTCCAGAAATCATAGAGTGTGAAAAGTCACCAAGAAAATATTTTGCTTTTCTAATGCATATTTACTTAATACCAGCAATGCACTTGGGTCGTCCCTTCCACATTTTTACTCTAGATCTCAAAGGAGTACCTGATTTTATTATGTGTTCTTTTTGCTTTTTCTTTTGATAAGTGAGGTTTATCAGCACTTAGTACATTCAGCAGTTTTACTAGTATCAGAACTTAACAGATGAGTAGCATGATTCTAATTTGTGACTTAGTAATAAGATATACAAAGTAAACTCAACTAAGCTCAATTATCAGAATTTGCTAGTGTCATAAGATTTCCACTGAAATAATTACTTCTTACATGGAATCATTTGTTTATTGAAGACTACTAGGTCAGTATCTAGCACAGTTATCCTCATAGGATTGAATAATTACTTAAACAGACATATCACTTATCAGAGTTTAGAAACATATATCAGACAACAGTCAGTACTTAAAAACATTTATCAATTAAGCACAGAATACACAATGAGATTAATTCTGTAAATACTGAGCATAAAGTCTGATAACACAGAACAAGACTAAGCAGATTTAGAGAAAGAACCTGAAACCATTCCAAGTTCATTTACCAATCTTGTAAAAGTAGCTTCACATAGTGGTTTTGTGAAGATATCTGCTAGTTGTTGATCTGTGGGAACAAAATGCAATTCCACTATACCTTCATCCACATGTTCCCTGATGAAGTGGTACCTGATGCTGATGTGCTTTGTCATAGAGTGTTGAACTGGATTACCTGTCATAGCAATAGCACTTTGATTATCACAGTAAATAGGGATTTTGAAATATGTTAACCCATAATCCAATAACTGATTAATCTGTGCACAACAGCTTCCTGCAGCAATATACTCTGCTTCTGTAGTTGATGTGGAAATTGACTTTTGTTTCTTGCTGAACCAAGAAACCAATCTGCCTCCAAGAAATTGGCAGCTTCCACTTGTGCTTTTCCTGTCAATTTTGCAGCCTGTAAAATCTGCATCTGAGTAACCTATTAGTTTGAAGTCTGATTCTCTAGGATACCACAATCCCAGATCAGCTGTTCCTTTAAGATACTTAAAGATTCTTTTCACAACTGTTAAGTGAGGTTTTCTTGGATCTGGTTGAAATCTTGCACAAAGATAGGTAGCATACATGATATTAGGTCTACTAGCAGTTAGATAGAGTAGAGAGCCAATCATACCTCTGTAATCAGTAATATCTACTGATTTACCAGTATCGTTATCCAGTTTTGTTGCAGTGGCCATGGGAGTGGATGCACTTGAATAATCTTGCATTCCAAATTTCTTCAGCAAGTTTCTGGTGTACTTAGATTGACAAATGAAAGTGCCTTCTTCATTCTGCTTGACTTGAAGGCCCAGAAAGTAGCTAAGTTCCCCCATCATACTCTTCTGATATCTTGACTGCATTAGTTTGGCAAACTTCTTGCACAGTCTGTCATTTGTAGATCCAAAGATGATATCATCAACATAAATCTGGACCAGAAGTAAGTCCTTTCCATGGTTGAGGTAGAATAGTGTTTTGTCTATTGTTCCTCTGTTGAATCCACTTTCTAGAAGAAACTGAGCTAAAGTCTCATACCATGCTCTAGGAGCTTGCTTAAGTCCATAAAGTACTTTATCAAGCCTGTAGACATAATCTGGATGTTTGGTATCTACAAAGCCTGGAGGTTGTTCAACATATACCTCCTCCTCCAATTTTCCATTGAGAAAAGCACTTTTCACATCCATTTGAAAGACAGTAAACTTTTTGTGAGCAGCATAAGCCAAAAATATCCTTATGGCTTCTAACCTAGCAACTGGTGCAAATGTTTCATCATAATCAATTCCTTCCTGTTGAGAATATCCTTTTGCAACCAGTCTTGCCTTATTCCTTGTAATTATGTCATCACTGTCAGTTTTGTTTCTGAATACCCATTTTGTACCAACAACAGATCTATTCTTTGGTCTTGGCACTAGGGTCCAGACTTTGTTTATTTCAAATTCATTTAACTCTTCCTGCATTGCTTGCACCCAATCAGCATCTTGAAGAGCTTCTTCAACTTTCTTTGGCTCAGTCTGAGAGAGAAAAGAATTGTAGAGACATTCATCTGAAGTACCTGTTCTAGTTCTGACACCTGCATCAGGATTTCCAATTATCAAATCAGGTGTATGTGATTTTGTCCACTTCCTTGCAGATGGAAGGTTGTCTCTCGAACTGGATGCTCCCCCTTGATCCATGCTATCTTCATTTTCATTTTCTGATGCTCCCCCTGAAACTATGCTCTCTGAGTTGGATTCTTCAGTATTTAGATTTTCAGCACTATCAGAACTTGGCTTATCAGAACTTGACGAATCAGAACTTGAAGAGCCAGATGCATGTTCTGATGTTTCTTGAGATGAGGTAGGATCTTGAGTATGCTCCCCCTGCATAGGTGCATCTTCCTTTGACGTAGTTACCACAGTTTCAATAACATCAGAGTTTAATCCATCAGAGTTTTACAGTATCAGGACTTAGACTGTCAGGATTCTCAGTATCAGAATTTGAGTCTTCATTTTCAAATCTCAGCTGATCATGGTCAATGAAATCTTCAAGACCAGTAATCTTCTTGTCATCAAAAGAGACATTGATAGATTCCATGACCACTTTTGTTCTCAAATTATAGACTCTAAAGGCTTTTGTGGAAAGTGGATATCCAACAAAGATTCCTTCATCAGCTTTTAGATCAAACTTTGATAGCTGTTCAGGATGAGTCTTGAGAACAAAACACTTGCATCCAAATACATGAAAATATTTCAGATTTGGCTTCTTTTTCTTCACCATCTCATATGGTGTTTTTCCATGCTTATTAATGAGTGTCGCATTTTGAGTAAAACAAGCAGTCTACACAGCTTCAGCCCAGAAATAGGTTGGAAGCTTCGCTTCTTCAAGCATTGTACGTGCAGCTTCAATGAGAGTCCTATTCTTTCTTTTAACAACTCCATTTTGCTGTGGAGTTCCAGGAGCAGAAAATTCCTACTTTATTCCATGGTTTTTGCAGAACTCTTCCATTATCAAATTCTTGAACTCAGTGCCATTATCACTCCTTAAAATTTTCACAGAATCTTTGACCATTTTATCCAGCTGTTTGACATGATCAATCAAGATATATGCAGTTTCATTTTTTTGTGCAAGAAATACACCCATGTGTATCTGGTGAACTCATCCACTATGACCAACGCATACTTCTTCTTTGCAATAGACATGACATTTACTGGACCAAATAGATCAACATGTAGTAGATGATAAGGCTCAAGAATTGATGATTCAGTCTTGCTCTTAAATGAAGATTTTCTTTGTTTGGCCTTCTGACAGGAATCACAAAGACCATCAGGAGCAAATACTGACTTTGGCAGTCCTCTCACAAGGTTTTTCTTGACCAGTTCATTTATATTGTTGAAATTTAAATGAGAGAGTTTCTTATGCCAATTCCAGCTTTCTTCAATTGATGCTCTACTCATCAGACAGATTGCAGAACCATCAGTACTTGTTGAAAGCTTAGCTTCATAAATGTTACCACGCCTGTATCCTTTCAGAACAACTTTGCCTTTAGATTTACTCACAATTTCACAGTGTTCTTCAAAGAAATCAACATGATAACCTCTGTCACAGATTTGACTTATACTCAGTAGGTTGTGTTTAAGTCCTGAGACCAGAGCTACTTCTTTAATTATGACATTTCCAAGATTGATATTGCCATATCCCAATGTTTTTCCAATGTTGCCATCTCCATAAGAAACACTTGGGCCAGCTTTCTCCACAAAGTCTGATAGCAGGGCCTTATTTCCAGTCATATGTCCTAAACATCCACTGTCCAGAACTAGAATATTTTTCCTGTTGCCCTGCAATCACAAAGACCACTAATTATTAGTTTTAAGGACCCAGACTTGCTTGGATCCTTTGGCCTTATTAAGTTTGTTAACATTTGCAGCGGATTTAGCATTAGAGTTTATGTTAACATTTTTCTTATCAGAACTTACACTATCAGACTTTGAATCAGAATTTACACTAGAAGGAACAATGGAAACTTTCTTCAAAGAAGGTTTATTTGATAATAATCATAGTACAAACTATGATATTCCTTACAAGTATAAATGGAATGCCATAAACTACCACAATGAAAACAAGGATTTTGTGGTTTGTATCTAACAGACTGACTCTTAACTCCTGATTTTGAAGGTAAGGAGTTAATATTCTTATTTTTCCTGCAAAAAGAAGCCAGATGGTTAGAACTTCCACAGTTATGACATGTTTTCCTAGGAGCATCAGGAACAGGTTTATAATTATTGCTTTTATTCACACCTTCCTTTCCATTCCTATTTTTCCTAGGTGATTTTACCTTGTTTGCATTCTTAACATCTTTCAGCTTATGCTTAAGCTGCTTCTTTGTCATTAAGCCTATGTTCACTTCAGCTGTCTTTTCCTGTTTTAGTTTGTTAGAAGTTAATTACTTTGTAACTTCTGATTTCTCATTTTCAGACTTTACAGTTACAAACTTAACAGGTTTTAACTTTGGCTTTTGCTTATCAACAGGCTTAATTTCTTCAGTTCCTTTATCATTCTTATCTTCTCCATAACCTAAGCCCTCTTTCCAGTTTCCACTACTTAGCAAATTTTGAGTTGTTTTACCAGAGTTAGTCCAAGTCCTGATAATCTCTCTTTCCTTTTCTAACTCAGTTTTTAGAGATTCATTCATTTTTAGCACTTCATCCCTAACATAAAAAGCATCATCTCTATCCTTCTGAGTTTGATGGAATATGACTAACTCTTTTTCTAAGAAATCATTTCTTTTCTTAAATGCAAGATTTTCAGAAGTTAATCTTTCACATGTTAAAGTTTGATCTCTATAACTAACAAACATGGTTTAAGATATCTTCTCAACTCATTAATATCATCAGTATGAAAAGCATAAGTAGTCTGAGGTACCTTTATTTCAGCAGCTTCAGAACTTCTCTCAGCACTTTCTTTATCAGCATTTGCCATCAATGCATAGTTTTCCTCACTTTCAGAGTCTGAGGTGTCTGTCCAGCTTTTCTGCTTTGTGACAAGAGCCTTGCCTTTGTCACCCTTTACCTTCTTGCAATCAGGAGATATGTGGCCTTTCTCACCACAGTTATAGCATTTAACATTGGTGTAATCTCCCCTATCAGACTTTCCTCCTCTGCCTTCAGATCTTCTGAAATTCTTCTTATCAGAACTTATGCCTTTCCTGGAAAACTTCTTTCCCTTCCTGAACTTCCTGTATGCAATCTTTGTGATTCCTTTCACCATAAGAGCACACAGCTTCATCATCTCTTCATCAGCATCAGTCTCAGGCAAGCTTTCAGAATCTGAGTCATCATCACTCTCAGAACTTGATGACTCAGTATCAGACTTTATGAAAAGAGCTTTACCCTTGTCTTTCTTTGAGGAAGCTGCTTTGGGGAATTCTTCTTCAGCCTTAAGAGCAACTGTCCTTGACTTTCCTCCTTTCCTCTTGCTTCTTTGTTCCATCTCAAGCTCATGAGTCTTGAGCTTACCATAGATTTCGTCAAGAGTTGTTTCATCAAGATTATAGTTGTCTCTTATTGTCGTTGCCCTTCAAATCCCAGCATTCAGGAAGAGCTAACAGGAACTTAAGGATTTCAATCTTCAAGATCATACTCTTTATTAATCAATGACAAATCATTCAAGATTTTGACAAATCTATCATATAAATCATTCAATGACTCATTAGTCTTTGAGTCAAAGTGTTCATACTCTTGAGTGAGTATTGTCTTCCTGTTCTTCTTAATTGTCTCCGTTCCCTGACACCTTGTTTCCAGAGCATCCCATATCTCCTTAGCAGTCTTGCAGTTGATTACCCTGTTTGACATTACATTATCAATGGCACTATGCAGTAAGTGTTGTACCTTGGCATCCTTAGCAATTGATGCTATATCTTCAGCAGTATAATCACTCTTCTCATTTGGTACGGTCTTTGCTGCTTCACCTGCAACTGCAACTACGAGCTTGGTTGGTTTGTGAAGGCCTTCCTTGATTCTATCAAGGTATTTGGATCTGTTGCTTCCAGGAACATGGTCATCCTTACCTTCCGTATGGGATATTCAGATGGTCTCAATATGGGAACTCTGATGGTCTCATACCGACTCTGAATTTGTGTCTTTGGTGGTTCCTCAGTTTTGGTAGGCTTAGTTGGAGTTTCTGTGTCCGACATGATTGTGTTTGGATCTTTAACTGTATGTGTGTTAACAGATAGGCTCTGATACCACTTATTACGTCACACACACACTGTAGAGGGGGTGAATACAGTGTATAGTACACTCAAATCGAACTTTAAGAACTTAAGTAACAGAAAACAAACTTTATTGAAACAATAAACTCTGTTACAGTATGGAACTGTTACCTCTCAGTGATGAACAATATCACGAGAGCTGCTAGGGTTACAATGAATAATCTTCTCGAATAATGATAACACTTATAGTGTAAACCCTATGTCTGTGTTTATATACTACACAGTTACAAGATAATCACTAATTGATATGGAATATAATTTGCTTCCTAAAATATATCAATAAGATATCTTTTCTTCCAAGTATTCCATTCTTTACAGAATTCCTTCTTCATGCATATCTCTTCATATGTTTATCTTGATCTTCTTTCCTTTAATCAGCTACTGTCCTTATCTGATCGTCCTTCAGCACTTAAGTTCTGATATATATCTTCTGATGATTATCTCCTGATAACATAAGTACTGATATCCTTAAGTCCTAACTTCCAGTATAAGTACTGATCAATAGTTAAGTACTGATTTATCCTGTTCAAGTAAGATCTGAAAGCTAAACATAAAACATATTAGCCATGACATTATCAAATATATCTAACAGATAGAATATGAAGACGGAATTCCATTTCGAAAAATAGTCACAGTTTCTGTGCCATAAGAGTAATACCAACTGAAATGTGTCATTGTTTGAGAGAAATGAATAGATGTGGTTTTACTGATGAATGATCAGTCATTTAAATAGACAATGGAATACTAAGGGACATGAGGACTGGTTAAACATTACAAGTAAAAATAATGACCCCTCGACTCCCTAGACTGAAGTGTAATAATAACAGTCAGTAAAAGATCTAAAGACAGAGTTAATGGGCACGGGATATGATAATAATTACTGTGCACATGCAGGTTTTCAAGACATACACGCTAACCACTAACCCATAATGATTATGACTATTTTATCTCACATTAACCAGTATTCTGTAAAAATATTATTGTTCAAGTAATGACCAAAAATAAACCAAGTAAATAAATACTGCCACATCAGCATCAGAACTTGATTATTATCAGGATTTAAAAGTCAGCAGAATATGGCTCCTTAACTCGAAAAGTGAATGTGTATTCCTGTAATTCTTCACACAAATACTGATATGGTTTCATCAGAACTTAATCATCAGAACTTCCATCAGAACTTGTCCTCAGAATTTATGTAATCTGACACATAAACTGTTCATCTAAAACAACATTTATCACCATAGTAATTTTCATCATTCACATGGAGTGTATGTATGTGCATTAAGCTAAATATCAAACAAAGAGTAAAGTCTGAATCACTTCAGTACATCTTAGAAATAAGGCATAACTAAGAACTTTACTCAAAATCTGTCATTATTCTGAAGTCTACTTTAGAATGAGTTCATGCATGAGTCTACCTCAACTGTTTTGTGCTCATTTTATGCATCTTTTGAAATTCTATTTTACAGTGGCTTCTCAGTGTAAGTGAGTCACGACTGTTTATCAGAATTTATGCTGCTATCAGAGTATTTCTCCAGTAATCATAGAGTGTGAAAAGTCACCAAGAAAATTTTTATTTTGCTTTTCTAATGCATATTACTTAATACCAGCAATGCACTTGGGTCTTCCCTTCCACATTTTTACTCTAGATCTCAAAGGAGTACCTGATTTTTATTTCTTTTCTTTTTCTTTTGATAAGTGAGACTTATCAGCAGTTAGTACATCCATCAGATTTACTAACATCAGAACTTAACAGATAAGAAGCATTATTCTAGTTTTTGACTTAGTAATAAGATACACAAAGTAAACTTAACTAAGCTCAATATCAGAATTTGTGTGTGTTAAAAGATTTCCACATAAACAATTACTTCAAACATGGGATCTTTAGTATATTAAAGACTACTAGTTCAGCATCTAGCACAGTTATCCTCATTGGATTGAATAGTCACAGAAACATTCATATCACTATCAGAGTGTAGAAATTCACATCATAGAATAATTAGCACTTAAGTAATTTTCAATTTAAGCATAGAATACATAAAGACAATAATATCTGTAAACACTGATCATAAAGTCTGATATATCAGAACATAAACTAATCAGATTTAGAGAAAGAACCTGAAACCATTCCAAGTTCATTTACCAATCTTATAAAAGTAGCTTCACACAGTGGTTTTTTTAAGATATCTGCTACTTGTTGATCTGTGGGAACAAAATGCAATTCCACTGTACCTTCATCCACATGTTCCCTTATGAAGTGGTACCTAATACTGATGTGCTTTGTCATTGAGTGTTGAACTGGATTACCTGTCATAGCAATAGCACTTTGATTATCACAGTAAATAGGGATTTTAGAAAATTCTAACCCATAATCCAGTAACTGATTCTTCATCCAAAGAATCTGTGCACAACAGCTTCCTGCAGCAATGTATTCTGCTTCTGCAGTTGATGTGGAAATTGACTTATGTTTCTTGCTAAACCAAGAAACCAATCTGCCTCCAAGTAATTGGCAGCTTCCACTTGTGCTTTTCCTGTCAATTTTGCATCCTGCAAAATCTGCATCTGAGTAACCTATTAGCTTAAAGTCTGATTCTCTAGAATACCACAATCCCAGATCAGCTGTACCCTTAAGGTAATTGAAAATTCTTTTCACATCTGTTAAGTGAGGTTCTCTGGGATCTGCTTGAAATCTTGCACAAAGACAGGTAGCATACATGATATCAGGTCTACTTGCAGTTAGACAAAGTACAGAGCCAATCATACCTCTGTAATCAGTAATATCTACTGATTTACCAGTATCCTTATCCAACTTAGTTGCAGTGGCCATAGAAGTGGATGCACTTGAACAATCCTGCATTCCAAATTTTTTCAACAAATTTCTAGTGTACTTAGATTGACAAATAAAAGTTCCTTCTTCATTCTTCTTGACTTGAAGGCCCAGAAAATAGTTAGGTTCTCCCATCATACTCATTTGATATCTTGAATGTATCAGCTTGGCAAACTTCTTACAAAGTCTATCATTGTAGAACCAAAAATGATATCATCAACATATATTTACACCAAAAGTAAGTCATTTCCATGGTTGAGGTAGAACAATGTTTTGTCAATAGTCCCTCTGTTAAATCCACTTTCCAGAAGAAACTGAGCTAATGTATCATACCATGCTCTTGGAGCTTGCTTAAGGCCACAAAGTGCTTTATCAAGCCTATAGACATGATTGGAAAATTTGGGATCTACAAAGCCTGGAGATTGTTCAACATATACCTCTTCTTCCAATTCTCCATTGAGAAAAGCACTTTTCACATCCATTTGAAAGACTTTAAACTTCTTGTGAGCAGCATAAGCCAAAAATATCCTTATGGCTTCCAATCTAGCAACTGGTGCAAATGTTTCATCATAATCAATTCTCTCATGTTGAGAGTATCCTTTTGCAACCAGCCTTGCTTTGTTCCTTATAATTATGCCATCACTGTCAGTTTTGTTTCTGAACACCCACTTTGTACCAACAACAGACCTGTTCTTTGGTCTTGGCACTAGGGTCCAGACTTTATTTCTTTCAAATTCATTTAATCTTCTTGCATTGCCTGCACCCAATCAGCATCTTGAAGAGCTTCTTCCACTTTCTTTGGTTCATTCTGAGAAAGAAAAGAATGATAGAGGCATTCATTTGATGTAGTTGTTCTAGTTCTGACACCTGCATCAGGATTTCCAATAATTAAGTTAGGTGTATGTGCTTTAGTCCACTTCCTTGCATATGAAAGGTTTTCTCTAGAACTGGATGCTCCCCCATGATCCATGTTGTCTCCATCAACATTTTCTGATGCTCCCCCTGAAATTATGCTCTCTGAGTTGGATCCTTCAGAATTTGAGTTTCCAGAAATATCAGAACATGAGTTTCCAGAATTATCAGAACTTGGCCCATCAGAACTTGAAGAGCCTGTTGTAGATTCTGATGCTTCTTGAGATGTGGTTGTATCTTCAATATGCTCCCCCTGCACAGGTGCATCTTCTTTGGGCGTAGTCACCACAGTTTCAATGACATCAGAGTTTAATCCATCAGAGTTTGCAGTATCAGGTTTTAGACTGTCAGGAGTTACAGAATTAGAATTTAAAGCTTCATTTCAAATCTCAGCTGATCATGATCATTGAAATCTTCAAGTCCAGTAATCTTCTTATCATCAAAAGAGACATTGATAGATTTCATGATAACCCTTGTTCTTAAATTGTAGACTCTGAAGGCTTTTGTAGAAAGTGGATATCCAACAAAAATTCCTTCATCGGCTTTTAGATCAAATTTAGATAGTTGTTCGGGAAGAGTCTTAAGAACAAAACACTTGCATCCAAATACATGAAAATACTTCAGATTTGGCTTTTTTTTCTTCACCATCTCATATGGTGTTTTCCATGCTTATTGATAAGTGTTGAATTCTGAGTAAAACAAGCAGTCTGCACAGCTTCAGCCTAAAAGTAGGTTGGCAACTTTGCTTCATTAAGCATAGTTCGTGCAGCTTCAATAAGAGTTCTATTCTTTCTTTCAACAACTCCATTTTGCTGTGGAGTTCCAGGAGCAGAAAATTCCTGCTTTATTCCATGGTTTTTGCAGAACTCTTTCATGATCAAGTTCTTGAACTCAGTGCCATTATCACTTCTTAGGATCTTCACAGAATCTTTGACCAATTTATCCAGGTTGTTTGACATGATCAATCAAGATAGATGCAATTTCACTTTTTGTGTGCAGGAAATGCACCCATGTGTATCTGATGAACTCATCCACTATAACCATAGCATATTTCTTCTTTGCTATAGACATGACATTCACTGGACCAAATAGATCAACATGTAGTAGGTGATAAGGCTCAAGAATTGATGATTCGGTCTTGCTCTTGAATGAAGATTTTCTTTGTTTTGCCTTCTGACATGAATCACAAAGGCCATCAGGAGCAAATACTGATTTTGGTAGTCCTCTCACAAGATCTTTCTTGACTAGTTCATTTATATTGTTAAAATTTAAATGAGAGAGTTTCTTGTGCCAATCCCAACTTTCTTCAATTGATGCTCTACTCAACAGACAGATTGCAGAACCATCAGTACTTGTTGAAAGCTTGGCTTCATAAATGTTACCATGCCTGTATCCTTTCAGAATAACTTTGCCTGTAGATTTGCTTACAACTTCACAGTGTTCTTCAAAGAAATCCATATGATAACCTATGTCATAGATTTGACTCACACTCAGCAGATTGTGTTTAAGTCCCGAGACCAGAGCTACTTTTTCAATGATGACATTCCCAAGATTGATATTGCCATATCCCAGAGTGTTTCCGATATTGCCATCTCCATAGGAAATACATGGGCCAGCTTTCTCCACAAAGTCTGATAGCAGGGCTTTTTTTCCAGTCATATGTCCTGAACATCCACTGTCCAGAACTAGGATATTTTTCCTGTTGCCCTGCAATCACAAAGACCACTAATGATTAGTTTTAAGGACCCAGACTTGCTTGGATCCTTTTTCCCTTTTAAGTTTGTTAACATTTGCAGCGGATTTAGCATCAGAGTTTATGTTAATAGTTTTCTTATCAGAATTTGCAATATCAGACTTTGCATCAGAACTTATACTAGAAGGAATAATGCTAACTTTTTTACAGAAGGTTTTATTTGATAATAATCATAGTACAAACTATGATATTCCTTACAAGTATAAATGGAATGCCATAAACTACCACAATGAAAACAAGGTTTTTGTGGCTTATATCTAACAGACTGACTCTTAACTTCTGACTTTGAAGGTAAGGATTTTATGTTCTTATTCTTCCTGCAAAAGAAGCCAGATGGTTAGAGTTTCCACAGTTATGACATGTTTTCTAGGAGCATTAGGAACAGGCTTATAATTGTTACTTTTGTTCACACCTACCTTTCCATTCCTATTTTTCCTAGGTGGTTTTACTTTGTTTACAATCTTAACATCTTTCAGCTTATGTTTAAGCTGCTTCTTAGTCATTAAGTCTATGTTAACTTCAGTTGGCTTATCATGTTTAGGTTTGCCAGAAGTTACTTCCTCCTTACCTTCTGATTTCTCAATATTAGACTTTGCAGTTATAAACTTAACAGGATTTACCTTTGGTTTTTGTTTAAGAACTATAGGCTCATTTTCTACAGTTCTCTTACTGTTCTTATCATCTCCATAACCTAAGCCCTCTTTCCAGTTTCCACTACTAAGAATATCCTGAGTTGCTTTACCAGAGTTAGTCCAAGTCCTGATAATCTTTCTTTCCTTTTCTAACTCAGGTTTTAGAGATTCATTCATTTTTAACACTTCATCCCTAACATAAAAGGCATCATCTCTATCTTTCTGAGTTTGATGGAACATGACTAACTCTTTTCTAAATAATCATTCCTCTTTTTATAAGCAAGATTTTCAGAAGTTAATCTTTCACATGTTAAAGTTTGATCTTTATAACTAATGAACATGGTTTTAAGATATCTTCTCAACTCAGTAATATCATCAGTATGAAAGGCATAAGTAGTTTGAGGTACCTTTAAGTCAGCAGTACCAGAACTGCTATCAGCATTTGCCATCAAGGTATAGTTTTCCTCATCCTCAGAATCAGAATCTGAAGCATCTGACCATCTTTTCTTCTTTGTGACAAGAGCCTTACCTTTGTCACTCTTCCCTTTTCTGCAATTAGGAGATATGTGGCCTTTCTCACCACAGTTGTAGCATTTAACATTTGAGTAATCTCCTATGTCAGACTTTCCTCCTTTGCCTTCAGATTTTTTAAAACCTTTCTTTTCAGAACTTGCACCTTTCCTGGAAAACTTCTTTCCTCTTCTGAATTTCCTGTATGCAATCTTTGTGATTCCTTTCACCATAAGAGCACACAGCTTCATTATCTCTTCATCAGGGTCTATCTCAGATATACTTTCAGTTTCTGAGTCATCATCCCTATCAGAACTTCATGACTCAGTATCAGACTTTGTGATGAGAGCTTTTCTTTTGCCTTTCTTTGAGACAACAACTTTGGGACTTTCCTCCTCAGCCACGAAAGCAACTGTCCTTGACTTTCTTCCATTCCTCTTGCTTCTTTGTTCCATCTCAAGTTCATGAGTCTTGAGCATCCCATAAATTTCATCAAGAGTTGTTTCATCAAGATTATAGTTGTCTCTTATTATTGTGGCCTTCAAATCCCATCTTTCAGGAAGTGCTAACAGGAATTTAAGATTTGAATCATCAATATCATACTCTTTGTCAACTAGTGACAAATCATTCAATAGTTTGACAAATCTGTCATATAAATCAGTTAATGACTCATCAGGCTTTGAGTCAAAGTGCTCATATTCTTGAGTGAGTATAGTCTTCCTGTTCTTCTTGATTGAATCAGTTCCCTGACACCTTATTTCCAAAGCATCCCATATCTCTTTTGCAGTCTTGCATTGAATTACCCTGTTTGACATGACATTATCAATAGCACTATGCAGCAAGTGTCTTACCTTTGCATCCTTTGCAATCGATGAGGTATCTTCAGCAGTGTAATCACTTTTCTCCTTTGGTACAGACTTTGCTGGCTGACCTGCAACTTCCACAGAGAGTTTGGTTGGCATATGTAATCCTTCATTAATCCTGTCGAGATATTCTGGATCTGTAGCTTCCAGAAACATAGTCATCTTTACTTTCCATATGGAATACTCAGAAGGTTTCAACATGGGAACTCTTATAGTCTCATATCAATTATGGGTTATGGTTTTTAGAGGTTCTTCAATTTTGGTGGGCTTGGTTGAAGTTTCTTCTTCAGACATGATTGTTTTTGGATCTTAAACAGTTTGTGTGTTAACAGATAGCTCTGATACCACTTGTTAGGTCACATACACTGTAGAAGGGGGTTGAATACAGTGTTTAGCAAAATCAAATCGAATATAAGAACTCAAGTAACAGAAAACAGATTTTATTCAACACAATAAACTCTGTTACAATATGGAACTGTCCTCTCTCAGTGATGAACAAATTATCACGAGGGCTGCTAGGGTTACAAAGAATAATAACTTCGATAATGATAATACTTATAGTGTAAACCCTATGCCTGTGTTTATATACTACACAGTTACAAGATAAATTCTAATTGATATGGAATATAATTCTGCTTCCTAAAATATATCAACTAGTTATCTTTTCTTCCAAGTATTCTATTCTTCATAAAATTCTTTCTTCATGCATAATTCTTTCTATCTTAGTCTTGATCTTCTTTCCTTTCAATCAGCCACCTGCCTTATCTGAAAGTCATCTTAAGTCCTGATATATCTCCTGATAAATATCTTCTGATCACTTAAGTTCTGATTACTTAAGTTCTGATATCTTAAGTTTTGTCTTCAGTATAAGTGCTGATTTCCAGTTAAGAACTGATTTGTCCTGTTAAGTAAGATCTGAAAACTAAACACAAATCATATACACATGACATTATCAAATATATCTAACAATCTATTCTTGTCAAGCTTAAGCTGTAGATCTAGCTTATCAGCATGTTCCTTTAGTGTATCAACCTTTTCATGAGTAAAAGAATGTAGACCTTGAAGATGTTTGGTAGATAGAGCAGTGATCTTGAGTTATGTCTTTAAATTAGCATTTGTGAGCAACTCATCAGCTTTAGCAATATGCTCTGTAAAAATGTTAGAACTTGGAATGAAATCAGTGTCATTCCACTTCTTGATCCACTCCACACCTCCCTGAGTATCCTCCCAAGGAATAAGTGTTGCCTTTTCAACAAATTTTCTTCACCAATTCCTTCCTTTCCTAATATAGGAACTGGAGTCTCAGCAGAAACACTCTCTTCAGAACTTGAGAAAGACTCATTATGTTCTGACACCACAACAGTGTGTGAAACAACTGGAGATTCAGGAACAACTTCATTTAAATTCTGAACATCAGAATTTATCTCCAGAGCTATTGAGGTTGATGTAGATGGTATCTCAGCATTTAAAATTGGAAAATGAGTTGGAGATTGCTGAGCTTCTGTAGATGGAACTTCCAGATAAAGAACATTTGGTATATTCAAATTATGAATATCTATTTCAGAATTTTCAGTTTGTTCTTTAGCATCATCTGTAGCTTGAATAGGAGAGACATGAGGGGTTACAACTGTATCAGTAGCAGTATCTTTGCTTGAGCTGGAAGGGCTTCAATGATAATCGGTTCTTGTGAGATCAGAGATTCCTGATCCCTTTCCTCAGCTTCTTCGGGATCTTCTGATGGAGCCTTAGCCAAATACCTCCTAACCTTCATTTTCTTCAATCTCTTTGCCAATGAAGGAGTTGCCTCAGCACCAACAGAACATACATATTTCCTCTTCAAAGTATCAGAACTTTGAGCTGCTGTTTGTTTCTAAGAAATAACATTCTCATCTCCAATTATCACAGATGCTGATGCATGAAATCGTGCTTCAACTGTTTCCTCAAATCAACAAAATTTATTATTAATCATAAATGTAATCAAAACATGCATCAAAGGATAAGTTTAAATAAATGAAGTAAAGATTAACAAATTACAATTAGAACATGCACAATCACATAATATGAGAGAAACAGAGACTAAATCTTGCAATGAAAGGAAATTTTATTAATATATCAAACGAGTACATTTCATGAAATTTATAGATTACATGCAAAAATTACAAGATAGTTCTTATCTAAGAATCTTAACATCAACAAACCTTAGTCCTAGTCTAAGAAGTCCTATCGACTAGTTCCTCTTGCTGCTGACAAAGAGCACTGCAAGACGGATGATCCGTTCTTGCTGAAGGAGAACCTCTCTCCTTTCCTCTTCCAATCGATCAAGATGGAGCCGGTAGTCCATCAAAAAGAACAAGAGGTTTGTGTGAACCTCTTGTGGAACAGAGTTCAGAGCTCTTCAGGAATGGCGGTGACATGCCACTCCTGTTGCCAGTCATCACACTCAACTCTATATTGAAAGTTTCATAGTTCATGAACAAGTTTAAAAGAAACCATTTTTGTTTATGAAGAAGAAATATGATGATACCTAAAAGAGAGAGTGAGTTTGTGAGAAAATGGAAGATGATTTGGCTGGGATGAATAGTCGATTTAAATAGCCAATGGAATACCAAGGGACGCGAGGACTGTTTAACTATTGGAAAAAAAATAAATGATGCCTCGTCTCCCTAGACCGATGTAATAATAACAGTCAGTAAAAGTTAAAGCAAGAGTTAATGAGCACGTAAAATAAACAATAATTACTGTACACATGCAGTTTTTCAAGACAACACGTTTATCACTAACCCATAATGATTATGATTGTTTTTATCTTACCCAAATATATTCTGATTTAAATATGTATGTTTCAGTTTTTACCACAAATAGTCAAGTAAAGAATAATGCCACGTAAGCATCAATGATTCCATCAGGATTTAATATCAGAACTTAACTTATATCAGATTTTAACAGTCATCAGAATATGGATTATGTACTCAAAAAGTGAAATTTTTTTTCTGTGATTCTATCATACAAATACTGACTTATTTTCTTCAGAGTTTAGTCATCAGAACTCCATCAGAAACTTGTCCTCAGAATTTATGCAAATGACACTTAACTGTTTGTCAAAAACAACTTAATCACCACAGTAATTTTCATCATTCATATAGATGTGAACGTGTGTGCATTCAGCAAAATATCAGATAAGATTAAAGTCTGATAAACTTCAGTACATCTTAGAAATAAGGCATAACTAAGAAAAGTGCTTAAAATCTGTCATCAATCATGAAGTCTACTATAGAACAAATTTATGCAAGAGTTCACCTCAACTGTTTGTGCTCATTTTATGCATCTTTTGAAATTCCTTTTTACAGTGGCTTCTCAGTTGTAAGTGAGTCACGACTGCTTATCAGAAATTTATGCCGTTGTCATAGTATTCTCCAGTAATCAGAGAATGTGAAAAGTCACCAAAAAATTTATTTGCTTTTCTAATGCATATTTACTTAATACCCACAATGCACATGGGTCTTCCCTTCTCACATATTTACTCTAGATCTCAAAGGAGTGCTGACTTTATGTTTCTTTTCTTTTCTTTTGATAAGTGAGGCTTATCAGCATTTAGTTCATTCTTAAGATTTACTGACATGAGAATCTGACAGAATAAGAAGCACGGATATCTCGTTTGTGACTTAGTAAAAGATACACAAAGTGTTAGGTTCCAAATATACATACAGAGGGGGTGAATGTATGTTTTTCATTTTCGTTAATTAATTGCAGCAGAGAATAAACCTCGAAAATGAAATAAATAAACACTAAGAGATTCACGAAATAATTCTTTTTATTAAGAAATTAAACCGTAAAGGTTTGCTTAAACTCCGAATATAAATAATTCGAAGCAAAAAATATAGAGAGAACCAAAATAATAACAATCAATTTGGGGTTTTATCTTTCACTCTAAAAATTCAAAATTTCTATCAAAAGATTTTAAATACAATCAAGAAAGTTTTAAACAATGAGTGTTACAAATTTGTAAGGCTTTAATGGTGTGAAATAAATTGGGCAGCACTTCTCTCCTTAATTTCAATAAATGAAATCAACTCACTTTACAAGAAAAATTCTGTAGAGCTTAATGGTATTTTGCTGAGAAGTGTTAAAAACCAATCTGCTGAAAAATTGGTTTTGTAGTGGTAGAATTGTTGGAGAGATAAAAAGATTACGTGGCTCAATAATATTAATATCCAAGTATTCAAATTTGTAACAGCTGCATTTTTAATCTCTGGGGACCAGAAGTATAAAATGACTTAGAAATTATTTTGCAACATGTCTCTGGCGACCACAGGTGAGCAGAATTTTACTTAAAATTTTTGAGCTGCAATTTTCTTTCTGTGGCGACTAAAGAAGAGAGAGCAGCACATCAATGTACTGATTCTGTGTGGCGAAACAGGCAAGAACGAGTCGCAATACAAGATAAAAGCCGCTGCCTTTGCCTTGGTCTTAATCGCCTATGGAGACATCTTCTATTGCGATAAAAATAGAAACACACAAATCACATGCATGTACAGGGAGGAAGTCCTCGCGGGAATGGAAAAAGACACCAGGCAGATGTCTGAGTTGCACGCGTAGAAATTGAACAGAAAGTCACCATATGGGATTCTCACGCGCGAGGGGAATTACTGGAGAAGACACCTGCCATACTCCTGTTTCTGTTTTGTTCAATCCCTTGTCTCCTGTTTTATTTGAGAAATACAGGCGGGTCCCACCATACTCCTTTTCCTTTGCAAAGTACTTCCTAGTTTCTTTTGTTTGTTGAATTAATACAGAGACATGCAAATTCGTTTTTTCTTTTGATCAACACAGCAACGTCTGCTTTCTTTTGATTATTACCTGGGGCCCGCACATGTACAAAACAAAGAAAAACAAAGCTGCATTTCTTTATTTAACTTATACAGGATCAATTCTTTTTCTCTTGTACACTAATCCAAACGCATGCATGCATTTCTGGCTGGCTGGATTAACTAATAAATAAACATTTGAAATTAAAAAATAAATAAACAAATGAATAATTAGTTTTCATTTATTTATTTAAATTTAAAATCAAATGTTAATTTATTTAAAATCAATTGATGATAATAATTAAATAAATAAATGAATTGATTTCCATTATTTATTTAATAAAAAATCAACCATTAATTAAAAATAAATAATGTTAATCCTTGAGATGTACTCCTTGTATCTGCAGGCCTTCTAATCTCCGGAATTTTGTACCTCAAAATATTTCCAGACTCCTCGAGTACAAAAACCACTTAACAGCGTTCCTAAAAATAATACTCCATTTCCCTTTCACGGATCACTGGCGTCTAGTGCACGGGTCTGGTTCACAGACGATAGTTCCGCTCTCAGGCCTTAGTATACCGTATAAACCACTGTTAAGTCTTCTACCAAATATAACCAACTTCACTAGGAATCCTTGAGGTCTTCACACTGATTCTGACAACTGCTTCGAATGACCAACCTTATTCCTCCGATGCCTGAACATATTAATGAATTTCATACGGATCGTTGTTGACGTATTCTTCACTGCAGCTAACAAAACTTTTGTGCATATACCCAAATCCAATATGTACTGATCCCAGTGGAATAGATTATTTCAAAGTTCTTGTTCTATGTTGAGTTATCCAAACCATTATTGTTGAGATAAACGTACAATTCAATCTTGCTCAACACAAAGTAAACTTGACTAAGCTCAAAATCAGAATTTTGCTTGTGTTAATGAGTTTCCACATAAACAAACTAATTCAAACATGGGATTTCAATATGTTAACGACTACCAGGTCAACATCTAGCACTGTTATCCTCATTGGATTGAATAGTCACAGAACATTCAAAACACTATCAGAGTTTAAAGATCCACATCAGATAACAATCAGCATTTAATGAATTCTCAATTTTAGCACAAATTACATGAAGATAAGATAATCTGTAACACTGATCATAAAGTCTGATGCATGAGAACAAAAACTAAGCAGATTTATAGAAAGAACCTGAAACCATTCCAAGTTCATTTACCAGTTTGTAAAAGTAGCTTCACATAGTGTTTGTGAAGATATCTGCTAGTTGTTGATCTGGGAACAAAATGCAATTCCACTGTACCTTCCATTACATGTTCCCTTGAAATGGTACCTAATGCTGATGTGTTTGTCATTGAGTGTTGAACTGGATTACCTGTCATAGCAATAGCACTTCGATTATCACAGTAAATAGGGATTTTAGAAAATTCTAACCCATAATCCAGTAACCGATTCTTCATCCAAAGAATCTGTGCACAACAGCTTCCTGCAGAATATATTTGCTTCTGCAGTTGATATGGAAATTGACTTCTGTTTCTTGCTAAACCAAGAAACCAATCTGCCTCCAAGAAATTGGCAGCTTCTACTAGTGTTTTTCCTGTCTATTTTGCATCCTGCAAAATCTGCATCTGAGTAACCTATTAGCTTAAAATCTGATTCTCTAGGATTACACAATCCCAAATCAGCTGTACCCTTAAAGTGCTTGAAATTCTTTTCATAGCTATTAAATGAGGTTCTCTTGGATCAGCCTAAAATCTTGCACAAAGACAGGTAGCATACATGATAAGGTCTATTTGCAGTTAAATAAAGTAATGAACCTGTAACACCCCCAATCCAAGATCGTGATTCGGGTCGTTACGATCACTTATTAATTAAATAATTCTCTTTTCATAATATTACTCGACCTTTTATTCAAAACTCAACACACACAGGTTATATGCTTGGAAACAGTATCAAAATAAATCATCTCCACTATCTACCTGACGGGGCTGGCGCACAAAAAGCCTACAGAACTTACGAGCGTTCCTTACCTGCCTACGGACAGCAGTCCTGGTCTGATCCATGCTGGTAGTCTGTTGTGATATGATATATAAAAGCAAGGGTGAGCATTATAGCTCAACAAGGTAATATCCCCATAATTAAGTATGTAAGGATAAATAAAACCAATAATTATACTTTGTATCTCCAAAGCGTTCTGAAAGTTTATAGCTTGTCAAATTTATAATATTCTAAAAATCAACTACAATAATATATCCACTGGATACTTGTATTCATCTCTTTCTCAAAATCATTTTATACTCATACTCATTTTATTTCAAAATCTCAAGATGTTACTCGAACAAGATTCTCAAATGGGTGTGGTATATAGTCAAACATCCCAATTTAAAACTCAGCCTTATTGGCAGATTTCTCAAATGGATTTGATATATATTCATCAATATCCTTGTTTAAAACTCAGCCTTATCGGCTCTCTGTTGTATATTTCACAACAGTTTTTCCAAAATGGAAGAAAGGGACTATACTAGAATAAACCACGTATCGGTGATCAGCCGAATACGAAATTTTCTCTACTAGTAGAAGGAATACAAACCTAGCCGCCTTTGGGCTCATCAAGACACTACACGGTGGTTGGCCATTGTCGTGCAAGTCCGAAAGTCAATGGTCACTAGACCATATAACCGTACAATGCGCCACTCCGCGCTTGCATAATGCGCCACTCGCGCCTGGTCACTGTCCGATACCACTCCGTGCCGGGCATGCCACATTCCAGTCCCAAGATAATTATATCTTTTACTCAAAATCCTTTTCGAAGGAATAGGTCGTTAAAAGTTGACCTTTAAATAAGATGATTTATCATCACTTTTAACTCAATTGATCTTTGGGAGTTGTCGGAGTTTTGAATTTAAAATTATTTTCAAATCCCTATCTGTAGTAGGGTGACATATATATTACTCATTGTTCTTATTGAAGAGGAAGCAAAACTCTTATGCTTCTAGACTAAGTTCTCTAAGGTTTTGATACGTTCAATGATTAATCTCTTTCAAGAGTTTTGAATAATTTAGAAGTACCTTTGGGAACTATGTCTATTTTAAATAAGTTTTTAGAAGTCCGAAGATATAATATCTAAGGTCTAATAATTTAAGAGGGATTTAATGAATTGATAAAATCTATAAATAAAACATCTCTGTATAAGGTTCAATGAATTGATAAAAGCCTTATATAATAATATCTCTGAATATGGTTCAATGAATTGATAAAATCTTAAGTACAAAGTATTTCTAATTAAAGTCAATGAATTAATAAAAAAATCTTAAATACAAAATAATTTGAATAAGGTCCAAACGAATGGAGACACCTTAATCAAATAATTAAAACAGGATTTGGTATATATAATGCTCTTTGAATAGTTAATCTTTATTAAATAACGTGAAATGATTTATAAACTTCAGTATATTTTTAAATACTTTCTGGATATTTAATAATCCCTTATGTATCGCTTTATAAAATAATCAATCAAGTAGGGTGTCCCTTAAATGAATAAACCAATATTTCTCGAAGTTTAAGTCAAAATCTCATCATTCGTTTAATATATATATTACGCGAACGTACTTTATTATCGAAATAGAAAGTTTTCGCGTCCGGCTCTTTCCGGAATTAAATCGTTACTAAAATATCTCCGACCCATTATCAATATTATATTTGAAAAGTTTCAATTTCTCTACTCAGTAAAATAAATTTGTTTTCGTAAACAATCGCATAATTCGTATGCATTGATATCATAGACAAGCATATATTGAACTGTAAATCATGACATCATATACAACAGTATATATATAATGGATAGTATGAGATAGGGTTTCGAAAATTGCCTCAAGTAATCGAAGTGGTATGGTCTCGGGTTTGGTTGGCGATATAAACAAGAACAACGGTCTAAGTTAGTACGCGATTAACGTCTCGCTTATTAAGCAACTTTCGCAACTACTCAAGTATAACGAATCTCCGATCGTCACATTCTCAACCAACTTATATTTCACTTTAT